>NW_028237152.1:0-271196 GCF_017979445.1 Akebia trifoliata | reverse complement strand
TCTCCTCCACTCTTTCTATTGCCAATGTTATCGTGTCACGAAAGCGGTTGTAGAGTTTCTCAAATGAGGTGATGGATCCGTACGACAACTTGTGGAACCAATTCAATGCGTTCCCCTGCAAATTCGAGGCGAACAATCTACACATCAATCTTTCCTTCTCTTCCTACAATGCAAGCATCTGTGGAAGTGGAAAATATGCTTTATCGGATCCTTCATCCTTGAATATGGGGTAAAATTCGACGGTACAAACTTGTTCGGGATCTCTTTCAACTAAAATTTCTATTGTAAAAGGAGACTTTTGAATCCTTTGAATGGCTTACTTTACTGCTATGCCTACATCAACCTTCTTCACCATCTTTTTCTCCTTCCTGATCATCTCTCTGACCTATTCTCAAGTTAAGTCCATTATGGGCTCTGTCTGAGTGGTTGCAATAATAGCACCTCTATTTCACCTTCTCCCGTAGATATCAACAATAGTGTGCTTCCTTCCAACTTGAAGCATGATCATCCTTGCTTGCCAGCAGAGAGTCTCTTGGCAAATTATTTTGCCTCGCAGATTGTTGGTTATCGAAGCGTTGGCCCAAGTTCCGGTTCTGCTCAACTAAATTATCCATCTTTTTCTACATCTCCTCCTATTATTTTCTCATGACATTTAACATCGCCAAAAGTTAGGCATCTACGGTTGGAACAGTTGGTGGGGGTGCATTGACTTCAATTGTTCTCGTGGATCTCATTATTGTTTCAACCGAAATCAATCTACTCTTGGTGATCCCACCGACGGTGCCAGTTCTGTGTGGTCAAAATCCGGTGAACGACTACGAAGAATCCAACTGCATTGATCCGAAGTCATTCCTAGCACCTCCCTTCTTGCAACGACGTGGTACCTGCCAAAATCACTCTGACACTCCAGTTAGAAAAGTAGAGGAATAATCCTTAGTACTGGTTAGACTCTAATTTCCCCCTCCCAAAAAGATCCCCTCCAATCGTGCTTACTATGTTATTTATCCCACTTAACTGCCCATAGGATTTCTTCCTCTATAGGCTGTAATCATAGGATCTCTACTAATTCTGCAGAGTTATTTACTTAATCGGGATTTTCTGGATCAATCGTACTTATCTAGAGAGATCTCTTTCGGGATCTCCAAGATTGACGTGCACGCAACAGTTTTATGATTTTCTTATGACCTGGCCTGTTCTGCTAGGCAGGTCTAGTTTGGTTTACCTCTATGCTGCCCTGCCAGCCAGACTAGGGAAGTCCCTGCTCTGACCTACCTTGCTTGTAGGGCTGCGTTCCGCACACTGTTCCATGCTTGGTGCCACTCAACCGATTTGGACATGAGTACGACTTAGATTAACACGCAATTATTTCTCTATATAATACCCTTCATCTTTGAACTCATCCTTATGTAAAAGAAGAACAAATGATCCTTTATGCAGGTATATACAAATATTACATTTTAATATTTATCCTTAAATAATATATGTAAAACATATTTAAAAGTAAGAATATGTTTTTTTATCTTGATTAATCATACTTGTTAACACAAATCTTCATAATGAAAAGCACATACTATTGTACAAAATTGAGTTACAATGACTCATTCAAAAAATTGAGAGGGTAGAGAAGATATATAAAAGGAGTTGAAAGGACTAATTGTTGATCGATAACCGTGAGATTCAATAACAAACAATGGTTAGTTAGAGTCTGATTATGAGTACAAAGAGATAAAATTGAAAATGTATTATGCAATATTAAGATATATATATATATATATTATATATATATATTATATATTTTTTTTTTAATACAAAATACAGGTTAATTTGTGTTTTTAACACTATTTTTTATTTGTTTAATTCAGGAAAAGAATAAATTGTCAATGATTCAAAAATGTTCAACAAGTCATGAATTTTTACAAGGAGTTGAATTGGACGGAAGTTGTAATCATTTTGTGTATCATTCAGAAAATTCAGGTATAATTTGTGAATTATTCAAAGAATTACTAACTATGATAATGAGTGTGTCCATCTACTTTAAAAATACAGGATAAGTCCATAAATTTAAGAAAGCGATTTCCTCAATATTTTGAAGCAAGCTACCCGGTTCAAAGCTGGACTCTGATTATATCCTTGTTTCTACTCAATTCATTCTACCATTATGAATTATATTAAAAACTATCTTAAATTTTCAATTTAAATGATCGATCCAGATTTTTTAGATTCAAGTTAAGTTTTTGCAAAGTAATGGTTTAAAGTTTTCTAAGGATAGTTTTTAGGGCAATTTACCAAAATGTGCACCAAAGATTGAAAATTACTTAAGTAGTGCACTATTCAATTTATTTACCAAAATGGTAATTTACCACTTTGATAAATAAGTTGTTCTACAAAAAGGGTAAAATTTGAACGGAACAATAATTTTAATAATTTTCGTACTAAAAATATCCTTTTAGCTTTGTTTATAAAATAATATATTCCTTGTTTAGATAAACAAATAGAAATATCAAGAAAATGTTAGTAAAGTGATATTTGCTTCAAAAGAAAATATCACAATGAAAGAATTTAGGTGAGAAAATTGTGATATTCATATATGTTTACCTCAACTTGAGATATGTATGCTGTAATGTCTTAAATATCCATTTATATATTGAGATAGCTGATCATCTTACTATGCATATCTAGAGGAATTTTGGTTAACATTTAAGATTGGTGACATAGCAAGGTTTTTTTAGGAGATGATTTTGAAAAATCCAAGGGCACTATTAGTTATATTGAAAAATTACCCAAGACGAACTATAAGTTCGTTAAAATCGGAGTTCGGACATAGAAATTTTAAATAACAAATAATAATTTTCGAAATGACACTAAGTCACCAGGTCACTATAAATCATGGTTTTAAAACTCATTTTTACATCTCGTTTCGTTCGTGAACGAGTCTGAGTTGTCTCGGACGATTTTTTCGATACATTTGAGATGTCTTGTTTAACAATGAGAGTATGAGTTTTAAATCTCGACCAATACATTGACTTGTCTGTTGAGATGACTTGGGTGATACGTCTCGGTCTCAGACAAGTTTTGAAACATGTTATAAATACTAAAGTTAGAGAAATCTATAGACTTTTTATCTCTCTTCTCTAAGAAGAAAACCCTAACCCTAGCTTCCTTAGAGTTAAAAACCTAGATTCGGAGACCGTAGTAGAGTAGGATTCAAGATTTGACGAAAGAGATTCAGATCATCGAGAGCTTTGCTTTGAACTTAGGAGATCGTGTTTTGGATGAAGATTAGGTTTCAAGATCAAAAGGGAACGTGTGGAGTTGATCCTTTGTAGAAAACACAAACGACGAGGTAAGAACTATTCCCTTTTACTTTTTATTACAATTTTTAATTTTAGAGAAAATGGTTTTAATCAAAGAACTAGATTATGATTTCAATCTAGGGTTAGATTTCTTCAAAATCATTTATGTTTAGACGCATTAATGTTATAAAATAATTAGTGTTAAGATTTATTACGAATCTATGGTGTTTAGGATGCTTGCAGGAAAATGTGGGTGGAATTAAAGAAAGAAATGTAGAAGACCAGAAATATATATGTTGACTTGAGTTCCACAATGGCCCTTCAAAAAATTCGTTTCTGCCACCATAGAAACCCTTATTGCGGTGGAACCACAACTTATCGACCATATATTTGCGATGGCACCACAAAAAATAAGTTTTTGTTAGTGTGTAGGAGTGTTTCTTTGGGAAATCGGTAACGTTTGAAAAGAAAAATCTAAATCCTCAAAATTTGTACTTTTCGATGATGAGATAGAGATCGCAAGTGCTACGGATTTCTTCAGATCCTAATCCATCTTGGGCTAATGAAGTTGAGATTGATACGTAGATCAGTGCATGTCTTATTAGAAGTCTTTTTTAGGAGTTTATATTCGGAGTGTTCTTCGATTAGGAGTTTTATTATTTTAGTCATTTTTTATTGTTATTTTTGAAAAGTCTATAAATTTTTGTAATTATTGAGATGAACAACAAAATTTAGTAAATTTTCAATAACTATTTAAGAAGGTTTCCCCTGGACGTGGGGAGCAATTGTCTTCTATTTGAGTCTTTTTATTTTTTTTGTGTCATTTGATATCAGAGCAATGATTCTACCTTGTTTGGCCCGACGACATGCTAAGAGAACTAGGTCTCAAGATATAAATGCATGGAGGAAACAATCAAGCAAATGAAAGAAAACAACTGATGAAGCTTTCCTTGAAAATTAAATAGATGGTCATAGTTATAATCTTAAGTATGATAAAAATAGCCACCAAATGAATTTGATAGAATAAGAAAGAGCCAAATACTCACAAAACTTTGGAGTACGACCCGATTTCAACCATGCTGCTGTTCACACACTATTGCAAAAAAATCTATTTTCCACGCTTCAATGGAAGCGATCCAAGGGGTGGGTGTACCGTTAGTGAGCGCTTCTTCGACTACAATCAAATCGAAGAGTCTTCTAAATTCTATCTGACTTCCATTCATTTAGAAGATGCTGCCCTCGAGTGGTATCAATGGTATGAAAACCATTAAAAATTAATTCACTTGGAAGATCATGTGCGAGACATTATCAAACCCTTTAATCTGAAAGCATACGAAGATGTTGCTGGTGAATTAACTAAACTTAAACAAACGAGTTCAGTCAAAGCATATCAATAGTAATTTGAATCTCATTCTAGCCATACTCGTGGAATATCGGAAGACTTTTTTCTTAGTTATTTTTTAATTGGATAAAAAAATGAAATAAGAGCTAGTATATAGATGTTGAGCCCCAAACAATTGTGCACGTTATTAGGTTGGCTAGATTCCAAAAAGAGGTCTTTGATGCCATTACAAGACACACTAAAATCCTTTTCAAGCCCCAACATCCATAGTGCCTGCCATAAAGTCTATTTTTCCTTCTCACAAATACCTATTTGAAGGTTAAATCCATCTAAAATAGAAGAGCGTAGAGCTAAAGGACTATGTTATAATTGCCCAACAAAAGGTACATTCCTGGCCATCACTGTAAAAAACAACTCTTTCTTCTAACGGTGAATGTGAACTTGAATAAGAGAGAAAATTTCCATAAAGAAGATGAACCTTATAACAAGGTAACCGAGGAGTCGGTTATCTCTATTCATGCTTTAGCAGAAGCCACATCATACAAAACCATGCGAGTTGTGGTTACATCAAGCACAAAAAACCCTTCTATCTTAATTGACTCAGGTAGCATGCATAATTTTCTTGATCTAGAAATTACACAAAGAACTGGCTGTGAGGTGAGTCCTACTACTCTTAATTTTGTTGTGGTAGCTGATGGTTCACGATTGAGTAGTATGGCTATGTGCAAGAATGTAATACGTTTGAAAGGGAACCACCTTTGTGGCGTGTGTGATATGGTTTTAGGTGTGCAATGGTTAGTCACCTTAGTCCTATCTTATGGGACTTTCATAATTTTGTATGGAGTTTACAACTAAGGAAGAGACATGTGCTTAGAAGAGAAAAATCAAGAGAAGTCAAGATAATTAATAGCTAACAGATGGATCGAACACTCAGAAAATCTACATTAGGAGCTATTACCGAACTTTTCTCCATCCAAAATATTTAGAAGAAGTGACTCTAAAAACTGACTTGAATGTTTTGCTAAATAAGTACTCTATAGTGTTTACGAAGTAACCAAGTTACCACTTTCATTGAGCTCAAGATCACCGCATCCCACTCAAGCCGGATAACGAACCTGCCAGTATTCGCCCGTATCAATATCCATATGTACAAAATAATGAGATTGAGAAAATTGTTCAAGAAATCTTTTCGTTGGCCTCATTCGGTCAAGTGTAAGCCCTTTTTCTTTACCTGTCCTATCAGTTCAGGAGAAAAGACAATAGTTGGAGAATGTGTGTAGACTATGACTCCCTCAATCATAATACAATTAAAGATAAGTTTTTTATTCCGGCAATTGGAGAAATATTAAATGAGTTGCCACGGGGCTAAATAATTTTCTAAGCTAGATTGCGTGCAGGGTACTATCAAATATGAGTACATCCTACAGATATTCACAAGAAACTTTCCAGACTCACGAAGGGCATTAAGAGTTTTTTGTTATGCCTTTTGGCCTAACAAAGGTTCCTTTAACTTTTCAAAGTCTAATGAACGAAGTATTCGCGCCATATTTGCGAAAGTTTATTCTAGTTTTTGATGACCTTTGGTATACAATCATAGTTGGGAGGATCATCTTGGCTATTTAGCATTCGCTTTGGAAGTGTTGCAAAAATCATATTGCTGACATGCCTTTTTAACACGTGGATTACCTAGGAAATATGCCCTAAACAATTGATTACCTACCCATATTTATCTTGGGTAATGGAGTTGTAGATGTCCCAACCAAGATTGAGAGCATGGTAAACTGCCCTAAATCACGCACAATAAAATAATTAAGGGGCTTCATCGGCCTTATAGGGTACTATCAACGATTTGTCATAGATTATGGTAAAATCACTAAACTGTTGACCGATATGTTATGGTAGGATACTTTCAAATGGACCAATCTGAAGAAGGGCTTCAAACTGTTAAAACATGCTTGACTACTACTCCAATTTTAAACTCTTCCAGACTTTACTAACGTCTTCGTTGTGGAATGTAATGCATTGATTCAAGATTTGGGGGTGGTTTGTTTAATTGCAATAGGGAAGGCCTATTGCTTATGCTAGCAATGTCCTTTCTGACCAATTATTAGGTCTCTTTTTTCTTAAAAAAGAAATGTTAGCAGTAGTGCACATGGTAACTAAGTGGTGACCTTATTTGGTGGGATGGCATTTTTAAAATTAAGATTGACTAAATTATCATAAACATATTTTATTGAAGCAAAGAATTTCCACTCATTCACAATAAAAATGGCTAACCAAATTAATGGGATATGATTATGGAATCATATACAAGTAAGGCAAGGAAATTAAAGTTGGTGATGCCTTGTTCTCGAAAGTATGAAAATTGAAAGACAGTGCTTAGACCTTTCAGGTGTGTGGCAGACTGGATGAAAGATATAGAGGCTGACTAGATCACGACCCAGATTTTCAAGTCATTATTGATGGGCTTTAGACTAATCCACCTTCATATCCGAGTTATACCTTGGGTCATGAACAGTTGTTGTAATACCCCGGATTTTCAACTCATATCTCGAGAAAATGAATGGTGAGATTTGGAGGAAAATACTGAAGGAGGACTTAGAGTAAAATGCTCAAATATTATTATGATAAATTTCAAGGAAAACTGATTTTGCCATTAGATTCACAAGGATCGGATATATACATTAGCCTGTAAGCAAGTTTGAATTCAAGTTCAGATGAAAAAAATTATTATAAAATTCTTGAATTTCGCGTTAAGTGAGACCCCAAACTAGTAAAATCTCGTTAGAACGAAATCAGGAAAAATTTGATGACACCGTTAGGGCTGTTTGTGTAATGAAAAATTATTCAAAATGGAATATTCATTCGTCATTTTTCAAGTTCGAAACATCGAGTTATCTCCAAAACTAGAAACTATGAAAAGAAATTACGAGTTTACCCTCAAGGCTCTTATTTAAAAGAAAGTTGGGTTCTTTTTATTCATTTCTCTTCTTCTCCAAAGAACCAAACGATAGTCACTTCCCAACCCAAGGGTTTCGACCCATTCCCATCAAGTTCTAGCGTGAGCGAGGCCGAGTTGAACCTCGACGAAGAAGACAAAGTTGTTGGCCACGACAAGAGCTACAACTTCACCATCTTTGGTTGTCCATTCTCATTCGTTTTCTCCACCCTCCATAAAAAATCAGCAGTAGGGATTTTGATCTTACCCATTTCGAGTTCCAACTAGCTTGAAGAAGAATGATCCATCGTTGTTGGGTGAGGAAGGACACCTCCATCGAGGGTTTCGCAACTAACTCGATCGTTAGGTCCCGAAATTATTTCAACCTCGAGTTCTTGCTGTCAACCTTTGATTTTCGAGTTAGTTAAGTGTGTCCGACAACCTGTCAATCAAGTAAAGGAGGTTAGTTAAGTGTGTCCGACAACCACAATCAAGTAAAGGACTTTCATTCTTGTTAATAACTTTAGATTTCTGAAATGTGCATTTAGGTTTTGAAACAAAACTTATTGTTTGCATTTAAATCGTAGAAATTTGGTGTTTGATTTCAAATCCATGGTAGAAGTAGATGTTTTGATTATGTTTTATCAAGTTTTAACCATAAACTCGTGGGTGGGTTGAATGATTCGAAGAACGGAAGAAGAATCTGAAAGAGGGATCGAAAACTCGAAAGTTCGAGTGAGGATTCAGTATTGTTGGCAGGAAGGGTCGGTTCCACCGGTACCTACCGAAGGCATTCTGTCGGTCCCACCGATAGAATCAGGGTTCTGCCACCGATGAATCCAAAGCTCGCGTAAAATTTTATGCTGTTGACAGGAGGCATCAGTCCCACCGACACCTGCAGAAGGCCATTCTGTCGATCCCACCGATAGAATCCTGGTTCTGCCACCGACAGTCACAGACATAAACAGTTCTCATCAGAACTGACTTTTGATTTTTGGCTTGACTTCACCATTACCAATTGATTTCCCACCCTTTATTTCATTAAAAATATTTAAGCATTTACTTTAAGTTCTTTAATGAAAGTAAGGTTTTACCTCCCATTTCGAAACAATGGAAATGGTTTCGAGATCCGAATCTCAAAGGATCAAAATCCAAATTTTGGTTTTAAGAACAACATGCAAATTTCGATGTTTTCGACAAATTTTCAAAATGTAATGACTTTCGTGTTACTTTGAATTAGACTATGAAATTTATATGGCGTCAAATTTCGTGCTTGAGGCTTTCATTTCTAAAAACCCATTTTCAATTTCGAGAACTTTGAAAAATTTAGTTTTCGATACTTAGCCAAATTTTTACCAGCTTTGGTCCCGTGCATCGTCGGGACCTCGTTTTGAATAAACCTTGATGGTTTTCGATGGAAAGACCAAAAATAACTTTAAAAGATTGAAAATGAATGGTTTGATTTGAAAAGATGAAAAATGAGAATGTCGAGAGAATGAAAAAGGAGATGAACAGTAAAGTATCAGAATCACACCCGAGGGGTGATGTCTGTATTTTACATTGTATGTTGTATGTAGGTTGGTGAAAGAATATTCAGGTTATTAATGAAAGGGTTACATATTTATTTAAGATTATGTTAGTGCATGCATTGAGTACTGTTATTTATTTTTAGGCCGAAGGGGCCACAGATGAATGGTAGGAACTCGATATCCATTTTCAACCCTGTTTTGTTAATTTCTCTTTTGTTTTAAATTAAAAACATGATATATATGTAGTTATTTTGTGAGCTCTTAAAGGGTCTGTGAATGCCTGAAGGGATAGTGCGACACATCTCCGGAGGGGTGCATTATCCTGGGATGTACGGTAGGGATCACCAAGCTCATACGTGGTATGGGACGTGTATGAGAGTGGAGTCACAATTGGAATCCGGGTCCATTCCTTTCTTATCTTTACCAGTGAACGTGTATTGTAAAGGTGGTCGTATACGAGTGAAGTGTTATTTTGGGAATCACATGCATGCCTGATAGGCATAGATGAAGATGATTAGTCAGTGATCACTAACAATTTAGTAGTAGTCAAACGTTCTGACACATCGAAAAGAGACCCATTGCTTATGGTCACGTCAAACAGTCAGCCTGAGCCGGATAAATGGTCCCCCAAGCATGGTAAACAGTCACCCACCACAAAATCAGGAACTACGATGTTATTGAGGACTATCATATCTCGACTGGAGCGATCTAGTCGTGAGTCCCAACACTCAAATTCCAATACTCCACCACTTGTACTATGTATCTGTTATAATATTTCGAATTGTAAATTGAAAAGCATGTCTATTATTTTAATGTTGTCAACTGTATTTGCATAAAATGGAAAATGTATAATGAGTATGGATGATTGATGCTATGTGTAACTTTTAAACTATTTAGCTGTTCATCCCTGGCTATATGTACCAGTTGATCGTATTTTATTCTGTAAAATCTTGCATGTATTAAAATGTTCAATATGCTTTATTCGATCATGTTTTGGGAGGATTATTAGTAGGAATTGGTTGTGGACTTACTGGGTAACTCTTATTACTCACTCTTTCCTTCCTATTTTTTTTTAGTTTCAGCACTTGTAGTTACCGAGGCAGGCGTATAGTCAGTAAGTATGGAGTATCTGGTCGGTCAGATCGACGATCAGAATCTATTGCTTGGTGAGCACTAGGACTACATCCCTCAATGTTGTCAGTTACATCCAGGATGTTTGTAGTCTTTGGATTGAGAGTTTAAGTCTATGTTAGAGTGAGTGTATTTTGGTAAGCCTGTATATTGTTAAATCTTCCGCACTCTGATCTACTTACATGTTAGATGTAATTAGTCTTCCGCTGTTAATTCCTGTATTTTCATCTTTATATACAGGTTTTGTTATATATTGGATTATCAGGTTTTAGTGTTCCGTAGAATGCTAACATAAGCAAAGAGGGCCATGTCCAAATTTCGAGGTGCCACCTAGTACCTTGAGACTTGGCATTGGGTTTTGTGTTAGCGTTTGGCGGGGCACCACAGTTGTTATTCAAAGGTTGACTTGTACTTGGGCTACTTGTGGCACCCTGGGAGCATTAACACAAACCCGCATGTCAAATTTCGAGGTAGTAGGTGGCGCATCAAAATTTTGACATGGTTTCTTTTATTTATGTTAGCATTCCAAGGCATTTAAATACCTGATAAACCATATACAAGATATCTTGCATATATATATAAATAACATAATAACGGAAGTCTATACACATCTAACAACGTAAGATAGATCAAAGTGTAAAAAAAATAAATAATATATAGAATTCTATTGAAACTCCTTAGTCTAATAAAAGTCCTAACGCTTAACCCAAAATCTATAATATAATTGGATGAAACTGATGCTGCTAGTGGTTATAGTCTTCAATACTCACCAGGTAAAAGACTCTGGTCGTCTATTTGACCTACCAAATAATCCCTACTAACGTTGCTCTACACCAGTCTCGTCAAGTACAGAACTTGAAACTAAAAAAATTAGGAAGGAAAGGGTGAGTAATAATGGTTATCCAATAAAGAAGCAAATAATTCTTGCCAATAACCTCTTTTAACTTGAACAAGTAAGTATTATGAGCCATTTTAATACATGCACAGTTTTACAAGATAAACTACGATTAATTGGTACATATAGCTAAGGATGAACAACTAAACATTTTAAAACTCCCATTATATAAATCAGTAGTATTCATTACATCATTTTCTCTTTATACAAATCTAATTGACTAAATGAATATATTAAACATGCATTTCATTTTATATATTAAAATAAGACAATAGATATATAATACACAATGGTGGAGTAATGAAATTAGAAAGTTGAGATTCTACGATTGGATCGCTCCCAGTCAGGACACGATGTTCAAATAATAAAATATTAGTTCCTAATTTCATGGCCGATCATTGTTTACTGCATTTGGAGGACCATTTATCCAACTCAAGTTGGCCGTTTGACATGACTATGAGCAATGGGTCTCTTTTCGATGTTCCAGAACGTTTAACTATTATAGATTGTTAGAGATCACTGACTAATTATCTTCGTCTATAACTATCAGGCGTGCATGTGATTCCCATTATACATCTTTATAAGTGTATGACCACATTTACAGTGCAAGTTCACTGAAAAAGATAGAAATGAATAAATTTGAATTCCAGTTGTGACTCCACTTTCATATGTGTTCCATACCACATATAAGATTAGTTGTCCCTACTGTACATCAAGGATAATATATCACTTCGAATGATATGACGATTATCCCTTTAGGCATTCACAAGCTCTTTAACATTTCACAAAATACCTACATATACATATATCATTTTTTTTAAACAAATAAGAAATTAATATTTCAGAGTTGAGAATGGATATCCAATTTTCTACCATGTAACAGTGGCTTACCGACCTAAAATAAATAACAGTACATAACTCATGATAGTAAATAAATATGCAAGTCACTTCGTGACAATAGAAAGTAAATTAACCATTTATCAACCCCTATATAGCATCACATTGTAAAATATAGACATCACCCATCGAGTGTGAGTTTGACATTTTACTGTTTCATCCCTTTTTTTTCTTTTTTCTACTTTTGCTTTTTTCAATATTTATGCACTCAAAATGAGTTCATTGAATATTAAATAAATTTTCAAATATTGAAATTCATTTTTATCATTTAAATTGAAAAATTACTAAAATTTAATCAAAACGGGGTCCGAGAAGTGCACATGATCAAATTGACGGAAATAACTCAGTAAAATGTCCCACTCACGTATAATTTTTTATAAACACAATTAAACACATCAAACATGAGGGTCTTTGTGTGAATTTGAAATAAAAAAAGAATTCTATGTTTTAAAACACATCACAATTTTTTGTTAAAATCCTAAATGTAATTTTCATAATCTATGGTTACTAATAAAAATCACAAGTCCTTACCAATCTCTATGTGATGGAATTAAAGAATGTGTGTGAAATCGAAATGATCAATACTTAAATTGAGGCGAATTTGACGTGAAGATGGTTAATTTTTGAATCGAGCCAAGTGATTTCAAAGATCTAGATAACATCGTCATTTTCCCCTTCTACGGTGGAGGACGGTTTGGGTTCAAAGTAGATGAAATCTGAGGTTGAAAAGTTGAAACTCTTGTATTTTATAGATTGATTTTTGACTAAATGTGAAAAAAGAAAAGAAAAAAAGAAAAAAAAAATGGACAGGGTTTATAGAGTTCGACGCTACAGACGTTTTTTCTTTCTTCATTGGGCATCAACGGAGACCTGTTTCCGACGTACATTGAAAATAAAGTTGGTAGAAACTAACATTTAAAAAAAAATTCGAATAACTGTTGTTGGTGTATTTGGGGAGATAATGAATAGTGAAATAAATTAAAATTCTTTTATATAAGCTTGCGGGACGAAATCGGTATTTCAGAGGTTGTTTCGTTTGATGATAACTCGATTATCTGGACTACGAAACTGATGAATGAGTACTCTATTTTCTATATTTTTTTGTTATGAATCTAATGGAGTGATTGGATTCTACAAATTCTAGTCTTAATAAAAATTCACTTTTTCAATCCCGTCCGACTCGAAAAATCGAAGTTGTTTATGTTTTTAAAGATAATTCGACTTTTCGAGTTTTGAAAATGCTGAGTAAATATTTTATTTCTATAACTTTTCGTTGCAGGTCTATTGGTGTGATCAAAATTGAAAAATTCTTACTCTAATAAAAATTTGATTTTTTTAGTCTTGTCCGACATGAAAATCGAGGATTTTGTAACTTTTTCATTCGGACTCGCATTTGAGTATACTTACAAGATAAAATATGTAGTCTGACCATTTTGAACCCATGATGAAGTCAGATTTCATTAAAAATGATCATACAAATTTTAAAAATTTTCCCTAGGTCTCACTTATAGAATTCTCTCAAAATTCCATTATTTTTTTCTTGAGATATGAATAAAAAATTTACGGTATTATATGACTTCTCTGATCAAAACCACTATCCATAAGGGGGGGTTCTAAGGTTGTTTTGATGTTAGGGGAATTTTGATAATTTGATCATTTTTTAGTGATTTTTACCGTGGAGCTTTTTTTTGTCTGTAAGATGATGATTTCTATGTTTTTGGGATTATATTTTCCTAGCATAGCGTGGTTTCTACAGTTTTGTTAGTTTGAGATACCTTATCTGAATTTCTTAAATATATCTAGTAACAAATAGAGCATTGGAATAATCATCCATCATTGGGAATCGTCGCGATCGGGTTGACGAGTTGATTAATTAGGCAAATGCAAAAATGGGGTGTCTACAGATGCCCCTCTTTGGCAGAGGGTTGAAGCAAACTAAATAGCAAATCTATTTCTGTAGATAGTGCGATATCCGAATACCAAAGCTAGTGATAGTTCATTTTGTAGCCTGATTTAACAATTTGTCGAGGCGTTCAGATCCTTGAGGGTAAAATTCTCCCTGAACTAAAAAAATGTCAGGTCCTCGAGCACGAGCTCTCACTGACGGTGTCAGATCCTTGAATTAAAGAATTCTCCCTGATTAAAAAAGTGCAAGTGTGTGTATTTGAAATATGAAATGAATCTCAATGGGGTCTGATCAAAATCTGATCAAACTTGAGTAAAATTTGAGGGAAATCTGAGCAAAAATCAGAGAAAAACCTCGGTAATAACTGGCTGAGCATAATCCGAGAAAGCCCTCGGTGACAACTGGCTGAGCATAATCCGAGAAAACCCTTGGTGGTAACTGGTTGAGCAAAATCTGAGAAAACCCTCAACGGCAACTGGCTAAGCATAATCTGAGAAACCCTTGGTGGTAACTGGTGTAGACACCCCATTTTTGCACTCGCCTGATTAATCAACTCGTCAACCCGATTGCAACGGTTCCCAATGATGGATGATTATTCCAATACTCTATTTTATTACTAGATGTGTTTTAGAAATTCAGATAAGGTATCTCAAATTAACAAAACTTTAGAAATCACGCTACGCTAGGAAAATATAATCCCAAAAGCCTAGAAATCATCATCTTATAGACAAAAAGAAGCTTCACGGTAAAAATCATTAAAAAATGATCAAATTACCAAAATACCCCTAACATCAAAATATCCCTAAAACCTACAGTACACTTAAGAAAACTCATTCAAACACATAAAACAACAAATCGAAACCAAATAAATCATTTCATCAATTTTCACAGAATTTGACAAAATTACGAAAATGCCCCTCATAAAGTTCATAACCATTTAGCACAAAAAACTTCATAAAGGATAAAAACCAACATTCTCATTGAATTTCTTACGAAAAACCGATTCCAAAATATCTTGGAACATTAAAAAATGACTTAAAACGCAAAAAGTCCTCTTCGAGGGTAAAACGATAATTTTATAATTTTAATAATTAAAAATTTTGAAATTAATAGATAAAACATTAAATAATGTAAAGTGAAACATTAATAAAATTAATTTAAAATTTTAAACAAAAGAATCGATCAATCAGGCTCTCAGGCAAAATTGTTGATGGTTGCCCAGATATTTATTAAATGACCCTTCTATCTGGGGGCCCAAAGAATTAAAGATATAATAAAGGGGGTTTCTCCAAAATCTAAAGTCAATCTTAAAGTCAAGTAAGACTAAAGTCAAGATCTTAAAGTCAATCAAGTCAGACTAAAGTCAAGATATTAAAGTCAATCAAGTAAGACTAAAGTCAAAATCTTAAAGTGAATCAAGTGAGAGTAAAAGTCAAAACCCTAATAGAATTCTAATTAAATAATAACTCTATTTAAAATAATCGTAATTAAATAATAATTCTAGTTAAAACAATTCTAATTAAAATATAACTCTACTTAAAAGGCACTTAAAAAATCTATAAATAGGGGTCCCTACAACTTATTTTCGTATGAAAAAATAAATCCTAGAAAAATAGGTCAAAAAACTTCCCTAGCCTCCCATAAACCCTAATTTTGAAGTCCTAACTCTTGACCTAATATCCATACCCTAACCTTAGCTCAAAAAATACTTAGAAACTTTTCAAAAACATCCAAAAATCGAGAAAAAGTCAGAAAGTTTAAATCTAAGAAGAAAGTATCTCGTCTTGGAGATTTGAAGCTAATCCGGTGATAGAACGAAGCGAGGAGTGCTGTATAAGGAGCTGTTCTATCAGATCTGAGGGAATAAAACTGTTGCGTTCGTAAAGGTAAAGATTTATATTACTTAGGTCTTTTTAGCAATTGAGTTTTATTTGGGAATTAGCAGAGACCAGTGTTTGTCGGGTAGGATTGGTGCCTAACACCTTCCAATCCCGTAATGTGATCCCTGGACCCGTATTTTCTTTCGTAGATTAGTATTATTTACCTTTTAGAGTCATTGTTTGGTTCCTAAACTGTAATAACTAGGTGGCAACTCCCAAACCTCAAAGTTCAAAAGTTGATCCGCACACCCCGCGGATCGAGGGCACTTTCAACTGACTGAGCATAATCCGAGAAAACCCTCGGTGGCAACTGGCTGAGCATAATCCAAGAAAACACTCAGTGACAACTGGCTGAGCCTAATCCCTCGGTGGCAATTGGCTGAGCATAATCCGAGAAATCCTCGATGGTAACTGAGTAAAATTCGAGATAACCTTTGATGGCATCTGAGCAAAATCTGAGATAATTCTCAGCAGCATCTGAGCAACGGCAACTGAGTAAAATCTGAGATAACCCTCGGCAGCCTCTGAACAAAATCTGAGATAACCCTCGGTGGCAACTGAGAAAAATCCAAGATAACCCTCAGTGACAACTGAACAAAATCCAAAAAAAACCCTTGGCGGCAACTGAGAAAAATTTGAGATAACCCTCGGCGACATCTGAGCAAAATCCAAGAAAATCCTTGGCGGCAACTGAGCAAAATCCGAGATAACCCTCGGCGGCATCTGAGCAAAATCTGAGATAACCCTTGGCGTCAATTGAGCAAAATTCGAGATAACCCTCGGCGACATTTGAGCAAAATCCGAGATAACCCTCGGTGGTAACTGAGCAAAATCCTAGAAAATCCTTGATAGCAACTGAGCAAAATCTGAGATAACCTTCGGTTGCATCTAAGCAAAATTCGAGATAACCCTCGGTGTGGCAACTGAGCAAAATTTGAGATAACCCTCGGCGGCATCTGAGCAAAATCCAAGAAAATCCTTGGCGGCAACTAAGTAAAATCCGAGATAGTCATCGACGGCAATTGAGCAAAATCAGAGATAACCCTTGGCAGCCTCTAAGAAAAATCCTAGATAACCCTCAGTGGCAACTGAGCAAAATCCGAGATAACCCTCGACAGAAACTGAGCAAAATCCAAAAAAACCCTTGGCGACAATTGAGTAAAATCCGAGATAACCCTCGACGGCATCTAAGAAAAATCCTAGATAACCCTTGGCGGAAACTGAGCAAAATCCAAGAAAACCCTTGGCGGCAACTGAGCAAAATCAAAGAAAACCAACGGCATCTGAGCAAAATCCGAGATAACCCTCGGCGATAACTGAGAAAAATCTGAGAAAACCCGTGGAGGCAACTGAGCAACATCTGAGATAATCCTTGGCGGCATCTAAGCAAAATTTGAGATAACCCTCGGTGTGGCAACTGAGCAAAATCTGAGATAATCGTCGGCTGCATTTGAGCAAAATCCAATAAAACCCTTAATGGCAACTGAGCAAAATCCGAGATAACCCTCGACGGCAACTGAGCAAAATTTGAGATAACCCTCGGTGGTATCTGAGAAAGAATAAATCTTGGAAAGAATGGATGAATTTGAGAAATAATGAATGAATCTGGAAAGGAATTATTGAATCTGGGAAAGAATGAATAAATCTGGGAGAGAATAAATGAATCTAGAAAAGAATTTGGGAAAGAATGAATGAATCTGGGAAAGAAGGAATGAACTTGGGAAAGAATCTGGGGATGAATGAATGAATCTAGGAAAGAAAGGATGAATCTGAGAAAGAATGAATGAATCTAAGAAAGAATGAACGGATCTGGGAAAGAAAGGATGCCTTATTTACTGTTCTAGGTAGAAGCGTAATGAGTTATTTTCTGGACAAAAGCAAATATGAGATCAGAAACGCTTCTGTTTGAACCTCAAGATTTTTTTTTTTTAATGTTTTTTATAAATTTAAAACATGAATTTTCGCTTCTTTTGAACCTAAGGGATTTTTCAAAAAATTGTTATCAAGAGGGTAACCTTAAATTCGGGGTTCCTATTATCCTTTTTAGGTTTAACATTGACCAAGCTCAAGAACAAAATGCCCTTAGTTTGACAGGAAACATTGCATTGGAGATAATTGAACATAGATTTTTTTTAAATGCCCCTAGTGTAAGGGGGAAACTACATATTAGAGAAGAAAGAAAGTGCCCCCTTGTATGAAGGTTTGAAATATTTGATTACCATAAGCGCAATAAAGATTCAACTTTTAATTTTGATTGAAGATTTTGAGTCAGGCTCAAAAGAACAAAACATTTCCTTTTGAGACTCATCATAGAATTCACCCTTCTCCCCCTTGGTTAACTTGGGAAAGTAAAATTTTTCAGATCAATCGTAGACAAGATACTCGTGACTTCTAAGTTTTTCTTTGATTTAAGCTAGGTATTAAAACTTGGTCACTCGGACTTCTAATATTTTAGTTCGGACCACCCTTTAGCTTTTTAACTCTATGGGGATTTTCTTTTGTTTTTCTTTGTTGCATAAACTTTTTCCTAGATTGTCCTTTCAGGTTTTCAAACTAGCGAGCATGCTTTAGCTTTTGCCTAGATCGTCTTTTTAAGTTTTTGATCTAGCGAGCTTTCTTTTCTTTGCTCTGATTACTGTCAAAGTCGTCCTTTCGGATTTTCAACCTTGCGAGCTTGCCTTAATTTTTGCGTAAGTCGCCCTTTTTGGATTTTCAACCTAGCAGGTTTTTTCTTCTTTTTTCTTTTCTTCCCTTCAAAACTTTTAAAATTATTGTCTGATCATGCTTTGCTATATTTCTTGACTTTTTCGCACGGTACTTAGGAGGACTTATATAGGTAAGCTTAGGACTGAGCATAAAAAGAAAAGAATTTTGAGGCTCAAAAACCCAAATGCCCATTGTGTGGCATTTCTTTTATTTTACTTTGAATTTTCTTTCCCATTTTGAAGATATTTCTTTTTTCATTTGAATTTTTTCTTTCTAGATTTTTTTGTGTGTGGGAAAATCTATTTTTTTATTTTGATGTGGTCGGGCCTGAAGTAACTTCTCAGGTTACCTACGTACCCCAGAATTTTGGGATCAAACCAAAACGTAGTTCGGATTTTCCCTCCCCTGGATTAGATGATCGGGTTGAGAAAGAAAAAAGTATTTATTTATTTATTTTTGAAAAGGCCGTAAAGGGCTGAGAAATGAGATATTGAACTAGGTAGTAAAAATTGATTTAGCCAAAGATGATCTCCTTAAATGTAGTATCGTTTGATCTGGTCAAGGTTGGTTGACTCTCGTAGTTCAATTCTATCATGATCTTGAAATTTGACATTTTTTTTTCTGGCAGTATTTTCTGAATGAATCTCTTCAATTGGTCGAGGATGAGTGCTCAATTTCTTTGAAGTCTGATGGTTAAATCCTTGACTTGTAAGTGACAAACTTTGATTTTCTTGTCAAACGTGCGAGTGACTCTTCTCTGATAAGTTTACAGTTGGTACAGAACTTCTAGGTTGTTTTTCTTCAATCCGATTTAGTTCTTCGTACTGTAGACACCCCATTTTTGCATCCGCCTGATTAATCAACTCGTCAACCCGATCGCAAGGATTCCCAATGATGGATGTGTATTCCATTGCTTTATTTTGTTACCAGATGTGTTTCAGAAATCCGGATGAGGTATCTCGAACTGACAAAACCTTAGAAACCACGCTACGCTAGGAAAACACAACCCCAGAAACATAGAAATCATCATCTTGCAAAGCAAAAAGAAGCTTCACGATAAAAATCACTAAAAATTACCAAATTACCAAAATACCCCTAATATCAAAACAACTCTAGAGCCTACATTACGCTTAGGAAAACTCTCCCGAACACATAAAATAACAAATCGGAACCAAATAAATCATTTCACCAATTTTAACAGAATCTGACAAAATTACGAAAATGCCCCTCATAAAGTTCACAATCATTTCGCATAAAAATTTTCATAAATGACACAAACCAACATTCTCATTGAATTCCTTACGAAAAATCAATTCTCAAACATCCTAGAACATTAAAAACCGACTTAAAACGTGAAAAGTCCTCTCCGGGGGTAAAATGGTAATTTCACAATTTTCATAATTAAAAAATTCGAAATTAATAAATAAAATATTAAATAATTAAATTTAAACATTAATGAAATTAATTTAAAAATTTGAACCTAAAAAATCGATCAATCGGGCTCTCAGGCAAAATCGTTGAGGGTTCGTGGGATATTTCTTTAAGGACCCCTCCATTTGGGGGTCCAAAGAATTAAAGAAATAATGGAGGGGCCTTCTCCAAAAATTAAAAGTAAATCAAGCAAGACTGAAGTCAAGGTATTAAAGTCAATCATGTGAGACTAAAGTCAAAATTAAAGTCAATTAAGCAAGACTGAAGTCAAGATATTGAAAGTCAATCAATTAAGACTAAAGTCAAAACATTAAAAGTCAACCAAATAAGACCAAAAGTCATAATAGAATTATAATTAAATAATAACTCTATCAAATAGAGTTCTAACTTAAAAACAATTCTACCTAAAACAATTTGAATTAAAACACAATTCTACCTAAAACAATTCTAATTAAAACACAATTCTACCTAAAACAAGTCAAATTAAAACACAACTCTAATTAAAAGATTTCTAATTAAACACTAACTCTATCCAAATCAACCCCTAAAAACATCTATAAATAGAGGTGCTCACACCCTATTTTCGTATCAAATCATAAACCCTAAGAGAAGTAGGTCTAGAAGCCCTCCTAGCCCCCCATAAACCCTAGTTTTGGAGTCCCAACTCCTTAGCTAACATCCCCCCTTCAATTTTAGTCTAGAAAACACCCAAAAGCCTTCTAAAAACACCCCCAAATCCGCATCGAATTTGAAGAGTTCAGATTCAAAAACAAGGAGATACCTTGCCTCGGAGATCCAAAGACAAATCCGGAAACAGAACGAAGCAAGGGAGCACGGTACAAGGAGCTCTTTTTGTCAGATCTGAGGGAACAAAGTCCTTGCATCGGAAAGGTATTTTTTTTTTAATTTATTTTTTATCTAGGTTTTAGCAATGTAATTTACTTGGGAAATTAGTAGAGACCGGCTTTGGCCGGGCGGGGTTGGTGCCTAACACCTTCCAATCCCGTAACATGATCCCCGAACTCAGTTTTTTTTGGTTTTAGATTAGTTTTTATCCGTTTAGAGTCATTGATCGGTTCCTAGACCGTAATAACTAGGTGGCGACTCCCAAACCTCAAGGGTCAAAAGCGGGTCCGCGCACCCCGCGGATCGAGGGCGCTTTCACGTACTGATAACGGGCCTAGTATGTTTCTAATGATTGATTTTCTATCAATACCTTGAGATATGGGATTTCCCTCTCAACTGGTAAGACTATTTCTGTACCCTCATAGTATGAATGGTAGCTTCTCTGACCAATCCTAGTGCGATTGACACATTTTCTTAATGATTGTCTTGAAACTTTTATTAGCTGCTTCAACCACTCCATTAGTCAAAGGACGGTAGGAAGATGATTTGCCATGGTGGATCTTGAACTTTGATCGTAGAGTGATATCTAGTGTGACCCATCATCATAAACTAATTTCAAAGGTACATGTATTGACTTATGGCATTTGCTGTGATGAACTTTACAACTTGAGATGCAGTGAGGACAACATTGACATGTTTTGTAACATCTTCTTTGATCTCATTGGTATTTCCATTCCATCTAGTAAGTATCTATTCTATGTCAGATAACACCCAAGTTTGCACCTAACATATTTTTATCGGATCACATGAACAAGTCTTTTGAAATTTATGAGTAAATTCATTATCCCCTCGTGTTCCTCTAGGGATAGGATGGTTTCTATCTGAATTTTTTGAGAATTATTTTTTGTTCCCAGATCAATGACCTTTGCTTTCTCGATTAAAAGTTGAGCCCAACCCTTATCTTCTTGTTCAAGAGAGAAATCTATTGTTGAAGTTAATCCGTTAATGCGCTCGAGGTATTCAAAAATTTCTTTTATCTAATCAAATTCAGATGGGGCGACAGACACCTCTATAGACTCGATAAACTAACTCGACTCAACAAGGAAAGAGTAAACTCAATCTAAAGAAAACATGACATTGATGGATTGATAAAAAATTGGATTCAGACTAACCCACATGACTCATGAAAACTCAAGACAAGTACCCACAATGGGCTTGATTATGGACTGCGAACTCGAGATATTACTTACAATCGGTAGGACTGAGGCACTATGATTTTTAGGGAACAATTGGGCGATGTTGAGAAATTTTGAGGCCATTTCTGACTGTTGACTTGATATTGACATTTGTTCTAACAGACCGGATTCACAACCCTAGCTAGACGATAGACGATTAAGCTTAGGTACAGTGATAACCTTGTAACTCTATCAAATGTAGATTATCAATTTCAGTGTTACCCCCATTGATAACATATTAATAAATCCTGGGATTTTATTGAATTTGTGCACCAATCCATTAAACAATCTATTCATGCAATTCTATTGCACTCTTGAAAATTATTAACAAATAATGTTTTCATTGAATAAAATATTCACAAATCTGATTATTTTTTAATCATTTTCTTTTTGGAAAAATATATTTTAATAATTTTTCAAGGTCCATGCAAAAAATAGATCTTTTGTAAATCATTTTTCCATGAAGGAATAAATCTTTTGTGAATTATTTTTTATTTTTTTCTTTTCTTTTTGGAAAATATTTTTTTGGAAATTTTTTTTCTTCTAGAAAACATTTCTTTTAAAATGGGTTGAAACCTAAATTAGAAAATGTTTGAGTACCATTTTGATTTGAATGGTCCGACCCATCATGATTGTTAAATGGAGATGGACTGGATCATCATGAATCATTGCCTATTTAAAATGGATTCTTTATTGGGTTGGTGCACCCAGTGATGTAATAACCTTGAATCAGATTAAACAAAAGGTTTGGTTATCTTGAGGACAAAACTATAACTTCCTGATCTCAATATTTTTAAAGTCCGTTCCAACAAGCAACCCGGGAACACCCACGATAAGTTCGAGTCGTGAACTATAAGGAGGTTTGTAGACTCTAGGTTTACTACGTGCAATGCAATTTATCTGACCACCCTTGCCCAAATGCACCTATATATCTCTCGATACGTGACGACTTGGTTTGATATACCATATAGGTGATAATCTAAGACCCCGAACTCACTTTTCTAAAGTCAAAAGTAGCGAGTTTAATCCCCAATTGAGAGGTGGCGCACAATGCTGAGCAAGGACCCTTTTAAATACCTCTCGTCTAGAATAGACGTAGTCTATCCCCCTCATACAGTAGGATATAACGGGGCAAGATCTTGCTTAGGCACTGATTTTGACCAAGAAATGCAATTGGTGAACTTGGATTATCTTTGATATATCATATATGTACGAGTCTAGGGTTGTAGCTTTCATAAATGGTTTAGCATCCCATGAGGGGACCGACCACGTACTAGTACTATGTTAGCAATCGGGACATGTGACTGTGCTATTTACAATAAGTCCAAGGCTCAGGTCGCTCCAGCCTGGGTGCATCGATATACCTTTCAGAGTCATCTGATCAAATAGTACTGATGCCCCAGTTTTATATACCTTAAAGTACGTGATTGGAGTTGTGATTTTCATGAATGATGTCGCATTTCTAAGGAGACCGGACCACACACTAGTGCCACATTGGCTATAAGGGACATGCAAGCATGCAAAGTAATAAATGTGCTAGAGGTGTGTGCAAAACAAGGTGGGATGTGGCCGGGGCCTTTTTCAAACAAATGGGTCCGTGGGCCAGATCAATCATCAATGAGCCACAAACATAGTGAATACAAGCATTGGAAGATTAACAAGATCAAAATCATAGCATGCAAATTAGAAGAAATTAAAATTAATCAATCGAATAAAAATCAATCAATTAATTAGAATCAAGCAATCGAGACATCCAAGGGATCATATCAATCGGGTATCAAAAGGAAACCATACACCCTATTCAAATGTGGATTCATTGAGTTAACTCGTCTCATAGCATTCAATCCCCATATAACATGGAAAAAAAATATCACATGGAATATCATCGTAACATATCAAGGGAATGTATAAGAATAAGCAATAAATTGCATGAAACTAATAAATTTAAATGAATTGACTTAACTCATTACGTTCAAAATTGGGTATCATAGCAACACATTATAGTAAAATCACACAAAGAGAATTAAATTAAATAGCACACAACTAGTTCCTTATGTGATGTAAGATGAGTTCAACTGAGTTGAATCACCTAAAAATTCACCCCTATGGTTGATTTTCGAAATCCGATCTTTTTTTATTATTTTTATTTATGATCCAATCAAAGATCTCTTTGGGTGACCCAAAATAATTTGAAATTTCACAATATTTATTTGAGGATAGCACGATAGTGGTGGAGATAGGGAGTGATGTCTCTCTTTTCAACAAATTGAAAAAAAAAATTGATGTTTCTTCTCTTAGCATGCAATACAAAAAGACCTTTATTTTAAACAAATTGATTTTAAAAACAAAAAGAACTCCTTTTTTTTTTCATGCACAAAACACTCAACTTTTTTTTTCTTTATTGAGTTGCTACCATCATCCACAAACTCACACATCTACAACTAACATTTTTTCTTTTTTTAAAAAGCTGCTACACAACTTATTTGTTGCTGCCAACCCACCCAACATGCTGTCAGGCAGTACACACAACACTTCTTTTTGTTTTATTAGGTTGCTGCAAACACACCCAGCACACAACACTCACAACACTTGAAGTTTTTCCTTCGTTGCAAAAGCTGTTGAAGTAAAATAACAATGGACTATGGTCATGTTCACGGGTGGTACAAATGTCTAATGCGAGAAAGAAGTGGGCTCCAATTTAATTTTTAGTGGCCTAATCTAATGGTGGATGAAAAACGCAAGTTGGCTTCAAACAATTCTTAGCCAACCAAAACCAGCAATCCCTCGGGTTGAGCCTCGCACTCTCGCTATGTCGATACTCACATTCAAACCCCTTCTTGCATGTGAAGGGAGATGCCAAGAAATACACGTAGTTGGTGTTTCATTTTTGGGTTTCTTCCTCTATTTTTGATTGAAAAACTAAGTAAAATTAAAAACTTCTTAGATCAGAAATATTGAGACTCCAGATGTAAAACCCTAGTTTTCAATTCGTATCTCAAAAAAGAAAAATATTAGAATTTTGAGAAAATCTTGAAAATGGGACTTAAGGGTAAAATTTTAGGATGTTTCTGATCATTTTTAATAGAATTTGACCTCACCATTAGATTCAAAATGATCGAAAAATATACTTTAGCCTGTAAGCACACTCAAATGCGAGTTCAAACATAAAAGTTGTAAAATCCTCGATTACCGAGTCTAACTAGGCTAAAATAGTGATTTTTTGCTAGAGAAAGAATTATTAAGATTCGATTACACCATTAGATTTTTAACAAAAAATTATTGAACATGGACTATTTATTTATCATTTTTGGAGCATAGAAAGTCAAATTATCATCAAAAACGAAAAAGACGTCAATTTTAGGGGTCACCTCAGGCCAAAAATATAAATTTTTCTTAGAGACAAAATTTGTAGAAATTGACCACAGCATTAAATCTGGAATGAAAAATTAGATAAAATAGAGTATTCATTTGTCAGTTTTGGAGTCTGGATGGTCAAATTATCGTCGATCAGAACAATAAGCAAAATACTGATTTTGTCCCAAAGTTTATATAGATAAATTTTTTATTTTTTATCATCGTGTTCCCCAATCCATCCAAAAAAATAGCCAACGGTTTTAAAAAAAAATCATTTTTCTCTCAACGTTCCAACTCAGATTCATCGCGAACTGCTCGCCGTCGACGACCAACGCAAAAGGAAGAAATGTCCTCAACCTCGTTCTCTACAAAATTCACCCAACCTTTTTTCGTTTCACTTTCGTTTTCACTCCGTATCGTCAAATATCAGCCGTATTTATATACGGGAATTTCGAAACTTCGACCTCGAATTTCATCTTTTTTGAGGTCAAGCCGTCCTTCACCACAGAAGGGAGAAAGGATGACAACGTTGAGATCTTTGAAACCACCGGGTCAAACACAAAAATTAAGCGCCTCGAAGTTTGAACTACCTCGATTTTTGTGTTGATCGTCTCAATTTTCGTGCACGCACTTCAATCCTTTCGCATAGAGATTGTAAAGAACTCTCAGTTTCTATTAGTAATCGTAGATTGGGAAAATTGCATTTAGGATTTTATTAAAAATTTGTGGTGAGTTTCAAAAAATATAGAATTTAATTGGTTATTTCAAATTCACGCTAGAATTTGCATATTCGATATGTTTCATTGTATTTTATAACAAATTATACGTGGGTAGGATATTTCAACAGGTTATTTCTGTCAATAGGGTCCTGTGCACTGCTCAGACTTTGTTTTGATATAAATTTTGTACTTTTTCAATATTATTGATAAAAAAATGAATTTTATAATAGGAAAAATATTTTAATATTCAATGAACTCATATTGAGTTGATGAATATCAAAAAGTGGATACGTTGTTTGAGAGATGAAAAATTTTAAAAATTGAAAAAAAAGAAAAATGGTATGAAACAGTAAAATGTCAGAGTTACACTTGAGGGATGATGTCTGCATTTTACATTGTCATGTTGTATGTAGGTTGGTGAACGGATATCCAAGGATAATGTTACTAATTGCATGTTTATTTACTTTCTGTTAGCGCGAGGTGCTGTTTACTTTTTCGTTTTGTTGTTTATTTTTGGTCGGGTAGCCACAGTTGCATGGTAGGAAACTAGATATCTATTCTCAATCTCGTATTGTTAATTTCTTATTTTTCAAAGAAAACATCTGATTCATTTTCAAAGAAATAATAATAATATACATATGTAGTTATTTTGTGAGCTGTTAAAGAGTTTGTGAATGCCTGAAGGGATAGTGCGTCATATCATCCGGAGTGGTGTACTATCCTGAGATGTACGGTAGGGACCACCAAGCTCATACGTGGTATAGGACGAGTATGAGAGTGGAGTCACAACTGGAATCTGGATTATTCCTCTCTATTTTTACCAGTAAACTTGTAATGTAAAGGTGGTCATATACGAATGGGTTATATATTTGGTAATCACATGCACGCCTGATAGGCATAGACGAAGATGATTAGTCAGTAATCACTAATAATTTATAATAGTCGAACGTTCTGACACATCGAAAATAGACCCATTGTTTACGACCACGTCAAACGGCCAGCCTGAGCCGAATAAATAGCCCCGCAAGTGTAGTAAACAGTGACCAGCCACAAAATCAGGAACTACTACTTTATTATGAAACATCATGTCCTGGCTGGGAGCGATCCAGTCGTGAATCCCAACTTTCTAATTCCACTTCTCCACCATTGTGTATTATGTATTTATTATTTTATTTTGATATATAAAATGAAATGCATGTTTAATATTTCCATTTGATCAATTAGATTTGTATGAAAAGAGAATGCTCTAGTGAGTACTGCTGATCGAGGTAATGTGAGTTTTAAAATGTTTAGTTGCTCATCCCTAACTATATGTACCAGTTAATCGTAGTTTCTTCTGTAAAATTTTGCATATTTTAAGATGATTCAGGATGTTTATTCGTTCATGTTAGGAGAGGTTATTGGCAGAAATTGTTTGCTTCCTTACTGGGTAACGATTGTTACTCACCATTTCCTTCTCCATTTTTTTTAGTTTCAGATTCAGAGTGTGGCGAGACATGTATAGAGCACAAGTGAGGATCATCTGGTGGGTTAGATAGACAATCAGAGTCCGTCACCTGCTGAGTATTGGGATTATACTCAATTTGTCCAAGAGTGTTATAGATTTGTGCTGAACGTTAGGACTTTTGTTAGAGTGAGGAATTTTTCTATAATCCCGTAAATAAATTTCTTCTTCCGTACTCTGGTCTATCGTTTGTTATTAGATATATATATATATATATAAGCTTCTGCTATTATTATATTTTGTATATATATATATGATAATATATGTCGTTTATCAGGTACAGGTTGAACACCTTGGAATGCTAACATAAACAGAGGAGACTATGCCAAAATTTCAAGGCCCCACCTAGTACCTCGAGATCTGTCATGGGGTTTTGTGTTAGTGTTTGGCGGAGCTCCTCAGATGGTATCAGAGCATAACATTAGATTCGTATTGGATAAAGATCTACTATATTTATAAGAGTTGGCTGGTACCACAGATATTAGAGGGATAATCATAAAGTAGTATTAAGAATTCTTTATCTGAGCTCATTAGTAGTTCCGTATTGGAATTACAAGTTCTTCCGTGTTTAGAAGTCTATAGAGCCTAACAAGCCTAGGATAGGATTTTAGGTTTGTTCTGTTAGTAATGGATATAGAGTCCATTACTAAATTCTAGGCTACGATAACAATTCATAGTTACGTAGAAGCAATTTTGGCTTTATTTTCATAAGTGCCTGGTTTCGGATAAACACAAGTGAGAGGAGCTGATGAGACAAAAGCCGAAACGCAACAGAGACAAGGCAGATTCTAGATCAAACCACTGACCCGATAGCACAGTTAATGTCATTGATGAGAGAGATGGCTAAGTCTCATGTCTAGTTCAGAGAGGAAATATGAATAATACAACCACCACCACCTCGAAACCAACTGGAAAGAAGACAATTAGTATCTAATAAGAGATAAACAATTACGAAACGAGCAAATTCTTAGGAAAAATAACAATACGTGAAAAGTGATATTATAGACATACCAACTCAATGGGTGGAAGAATTATATAAGAAACAGCAACATATACTACTAAATCAGTCGAAAGAAAGAGTTGTGGTTTGTTATGAATGTGGCAAATCGGGGCATAAAGGAGAGTAAGGGTCGATGTCAACCGATTAAGGATGCGTGGCTCAGAAAGATGTTAGACAAACCAATTCAGGAAACAATAAAGGCCATCAGATTTTAATAAAGCGGACAACGTACTCGTGCCACCCCGAACAGACAAGACTAGTAGTCAGAAACGAAAAATGGTACAGGACTTACCACAATTGTAAGGTGCACTACTAAATCCAAGAAATGAGGGACCACTACCACAGGTTGTGCCTTTGAAGAATGAGAGAACTCCCCAACCTAAAGAACAGGTAAATCCAAGGATGTAGTTTTAAAATTTTCAATGATTACGTCCACCAAGAATTGGGGATTTTTTTCGATCCAGTTGAGGTCAATAAGTGGGTTTTGAAAACCTGAAAGATTTTGAGTGCCATGTCGTGCTTGAGAGATCAATGGGTGACGGTGACTACATTCCAGTTGGATGGGGATGCCAGTCATTAGTAACGTTTTGAGAGAAATGTATTGGGAGATGGATCATTTGAGTGGGTAGACTTTGAAAGGATGTTCTCTGGATAGATTTATATCCGAGACTGCTTGAGAAATCAAGCACTATGAGTTTTTGAGATTAGTGCAAGGTAACCTATCGATTACAAACTATGATATGATGTTCACTAAGTTGTCATGATATGCGCTCGAGCTTATCCTGACATATCTGTAGAAGGCCTATAAATTTTTTAGAGGACTATAACTTTACATAAGGGCCAGAAGGTCGATGATGGAGACTACCAATTATAGAGATACGAGGAGTCGAGCTTAGATGGTAGAGCGAGGGGAGATGGAGTTACAAACCTCTAAGGGGTAAATTAGTCGACCTTAGACTTCTTTTCTTCCCAGATTAGATCCGAGCAAGAGGTCGATGTATTCGAGGCCAATCTCTCCTGAATCAATGTATCCACAATATTAATTCCTTCACTACAGAGTTGTAGAGTTCCCCCATCACTAAGTTATAGAGTAGCTGGAGCTCTAATGATGCCAACAGGGCCAAAGGAACCAACAAGACAGGTTCAGAGCATCTAGGTTTCACTTTACCAACTGCATACTCCATAGAAACCTACGAAAACAAGATCGTTGACATGTTACGCATGTGGTCAGGTGGGACATATTAGGAGAGAGTATTCTCTATCACAGTCATGAGCAAGGGTTGTGACTCAGGAGAAAGTACCTATCTCCGACGAAGTTTTGGAAGGTACGATTTTTAATTATAATATTAAAAGTGGAGTTCTATTTAATGATGGTTCCTCTAGATCATATAATTCTACTGAGAGTTTGCATACTTGTTAGAGCTAGTAAATACTGACACGGGTCGAGTAATAAAATTATCTATACTATTGGGAGGTCTTGCATAGAAATAATAAGATTTTTAGAAGATCATTTAGGAACCTGCAAAACATAGGTGTTTAGAATAGTTGTAAAGTGTAAGAAGACGAGTGCGATTTGTAAGGCTAGTGATGTGATTATGTAGTAAGTGAAAATATGTGTGATGTGGGTAAGATAAAGTTAAATGGATAAGGTTTAATCGATATTACAATGATATTTAAGTAATAATTAGTAGAAGTTGTAATTTTGGGAGTAGAGTAAGAAAGTGTGTGGCTTGCATAATGATTCTACCACTACAACTTGAGCAAGGCTTCAATGTGTTTCACGTGTTCATATTGAAGAAGTATTTTCCAAACCCTTTACATGTGGTTAATTTGCAAGATGATTTATTGGATGTGTTTAAAAAAGAAGGGCAAGATTTTAAATTATAAAAGATTATGACAGAGATTTTGAGGAAATATCACAATAAGTAGAAAATGTAATATTGAATTGAATATAAAGATAGTGGTGTGTTTGCAATAAAACTATGCATTGAGGAGTAATATTCATAGTAAGTATGAGTAAAACATAATAGACGGTATAATTGATGTGAGAAATAAAGATAAAGAATAGAGAAGATGTGAGAGGATTGTTGTTGATAGACATTGGTAAGGAAGTGATACAAGGTGAATTGATTGTTATCTTAGAGTTATACAAATAATGGATTAATTGGAGTATAAGTTAAAATTAGAGTAATTAATTAATGAATGTATTGGGTTGACGAAATATGGGAGACAAGTCTATGAGTTATAAATAAGATTGGCTTGGAACTAAGAATAGATGGTAATTGAAAATAGGTGTTGTTTATTATACATGTCGTGTTTGTGGAATCGTGACAAAGCTCGATAAGGTATGATTTTAATTTCGAGGACGAAATTTTTATTAAGGGGGGGGGGGGAATGTAAAATCCTAAGTTTTCAATTTGTATCTCGAAAAAAAATAAATAGTGGAATTTTGAGAAAATCTTGAAAGTGGGACTTAAAGGTAAAATTTTAGGATGTTTCTGATCATTTTTAATAGATTCTGACCTCACCATTGGATTCAAAATGATTGAACAACATATTTTAGCCTGTAAGTACGTTCAAATGAGAGTCCGAACATAAAAGTTACAAAATCCTCGATTATCGAATCGGACTAGGCTAAAATAGTGACTTTTTGTTAGAGAAAAAATTATTAAGATTCGATTACACCATTGGATTCGTAATGAAAAATTATTAAACATAGACTATTTATTTGTCATTTTTGAAGCACAAAAAGTCAAATTATTGTCAAAAATAAAAATGACGTCAATTTTAGGGGTCACCTCAGGTTGAAAATGTAAACTTTTGTTAGAGATAAAATTTGTAAAAATTGACCATACCATTAGATTCGGAATGAAAAATTAGATAAAATAGAGTATTCATTTGTCAGTTTTGGAGTCTGGATGACAAAATTATAGTCAATCAAAATAATTAGCAAAATACCGATTTCCCCCCAAAGTTTATATAAATAAAATTTTTTATTTTTTCATCATCATCTTCCCCAACCCATCCAAAAAAATCAGCCAACAGTTTTTAAAAAAAAAATTCATTTTTCTCTCAACATTCCAACTCAGATTCATCGCGAACCGCTCGCCGTCGACGACCGAAGTAGAAGGGAGAAACGTCCGCAGCCTCGTTCTCTACAAAATCCACCCAACCTTTTTTCATTTCACTTTCTTTTTCACCCCGTATCATAAAAAATTAACTGTATTTATATACAGGGATTTCGAAATTTCGACCTCGAATTTCATCTGTTTGGGATCAAACCGTCCTCCGCCGCAGAAAAGTGAAAGGATACAGCGTCGAGATCTTCGAAACCACTGGGTCAAACTAAAAAATCAGTTGTCTCAAAGTTTGAATCACCTCAATTTTTGTGTCGATCACCTCGATTTCCATACACGCAGTTCAATCATTTTGCACAGAGATAGTAAGTAACTCTCAATTTCTATTAGTAATCGTAGATTGTGAAAATTACATTTAAGATTTTATTAAAAATTTGTGGTGAGTTTCCAAAAATATAGAATTCAATTGGTTATTTCAAATTCACGCCAGAACTTACATATTTGATATGTTTAATTGTATTTTATAATAAATTATACATGTGTAGGATATTTCAACAGGTTATTTTTGTCAGTTGGGTCTTGTGCACTGCTTGGACGCCGTTTTGATATAAATTTTGTACTTTTTCAATATTATTTATAAAAAAATTAATTTCATAGTTGGAAAAATGAGTTAATATTCAATGAACTCATATTGAGTTGATGAATATCAGAAAGTGGATATTTTGTTTGAGAGAAGGAAAATTGTAAAAATCGAAAAAAAGAAAAAATGGTATGAAACGATAAAATGTCAAAATCACACCTAAGGGGTGATGTCTGCATTTTACATTGTCATGTTGTGTGTAGGTTGGTGAACAGATATCCAAGGATAATGTTACTGATTGTGTGTTTATTTACTTTCTGTTAGCGCGAGACACTGTTTACTTTTCCGTTCTGTTATTTATTTTAGGCCGGGTGGCCACAGTTGCATGGTAGGAAACTGGATATCTATTTTCATCCTTGTATTGTTAATTTCTTATTTGTTTTCAAAGAAAATTCTGATTCATTTTCAAAGAAAAGAAAATAATTTATATATATATATAAACCCTAATCAATCTAATAAGACCAAAGTCAAAACCCTAATAGAATTCTAATTAAACTCTAACTCTATCTAAAAGAATTCTAATTAAACTTTAAAACTATCTAAAAGAAACCTAATTAAACTCTAAAACTATCTAATAGAATTCTAATTAAACTATAAACTATCTAATGTAATTCTAATTAAACACTAACTCTATTTAAAAATAATTCTAATTAAACACTAACTCTATTTAAAATAATTATAATTAAACGCTAACTCTATCTAAAAAATCACTTAAAAAAATCTATAAATAAGGGTCCTTACAACCTATTTTCGTATCAAAAAACAAACCCTAAGAAAAGTTGGTCAAAAAGCTTCCCTAGCCTCCCATAAACCCTAATTTTGAAGTCTCAACTTTAACTCAAAAAACACCTAGAAATCCTTCAAAAATACCAAGAAATCCATAAACAAATCAGAAATATTCAGAACTAAGAAGGAGGTACTTCGTCTTGGAGGTCTGAAGCAAATCCGGTGATAGAATGAAGTGAGGAATACTGTACAAGGAGCTGCTCTATCAGATATGAGGGAACAAAACCGTTGCATTGCAAAGGTAAATATTTTTATTTCTTATTATTATGATTATTATTTAGGTTTTTTTAGCAATGTAATCATTTTTGGGAATTAGTAGAGATCGGCATTTGCCGGGTGGGATTGGTGCCTAACACCTTTCAACCCCGTAATGTGATCCCCGGACTCAGTATTTTTTACTAGATTAGTTGTTTATTTATTTGTTTCGAGTCAATGTTCGGTTCCTAGACCGTAATAATTAAGTGGCGACTCCCAAACCTCAAAGGTCAAAAACGGATCTGTACACCCCGCGGATCGAGGATGCTTTCAATGGTGACTCCACTGGGGACTATAGAGGATCAGACTTGAAAAACCCAAAGTCTGGGAGCATTGTCAGGATGACCTAGTTTTTTTTTTATTATTTAGTTTGATTTATTTTATTTATTTATTATTTATTTATTTTTTGTGGTTTGATTGTGGATGATTTTGGGTATTGTATTTTTATTTATTTTTATCCAATTCAAGGTCACTTTTTGATGACCCCTAAATAATGAAATATTCAAATTGACATGTGAAAAGGATGGAATGATGAAGATTGGGATAGCAACGTTAAAACGTTTTTACAGAATATTTTAGTGAGAATTAAGTTTGGGAACTTCGTAATAAAATGTAGATCTCATCGAGTAGATTAATTTAGAACCTGAATTCACTTAGTTTCGTTATCGAGAGCCTTGGATATCATCGATGTAAGTTCAGGATTAATCTGTAAATCTAGAGTTGTTGCTGAATAAAGGTTGGGACAATAATGTTAAAATGTTTTTACAAAACATTCTAGTGAGAATTAAGTTTGAGCACCTATTAATAAAACGTAGATCTCATCGAGTAGATTAATTTAGAATCTGAATTCACTCAATTTCATTATCAGGGGCCTTGGATATCATTGATGCAAGTTCGTATTAGTCTGTAAATCTAAAATTGTTGCTGAAAGAAAGTTGGGATAGCAATGTTAAAACATTTTTACAGAATATTCTAGTTAGAATTAAGTCTAAGCACCTATTAGTAAAACGTAGATCTCATCGAGGAGATTGATTTAGAGTCTGAATTCACTCGATTTCGTTATCAGGAGCCTTAGATATCATCAATGCAAGTTTGGATTATATTTTCCTAACTCACAGAAAATCCGAATTTATCTAGTGCTAGCACAGTTAGCGTTCCTGATTTATTTTGTGAGAGTGAGATCATTTGGCACTAGGATCTTTCTCTTTGATTTTCTTTTGGGATGTGTTTCTAATTTCTTTTATATTTAAAAAAAAAGGGTTCATCGCTCCTCATCTCAACAATTATAATTATATCATCAATGTAATATCTATTGGAATCTCGATTTATTTTGGATCACCCAAAAGTGATCATTATTTGGACCAAATATTATAGAAATTATGCCTATTGCAATGTTTGGATCTAATCAATTATTTTATGCCATATTCATTGATTGATTTGTCATTGATATATACATGAAATGTGCCTTAAACCATATATATATATTTTTAATCTTTCTCGATCAATGTATACATTTTACTTGTATGGTTTAATACCTTTACTTGTATTGGTTTAATTGGACACATGGGCCTATTTATTTGGAAAAGGCACCAAGCACACCCCACCTGTTTGCACACACCACTAGCACGTTTATTGCTTTGCACACTTGCATTTCCCATATAGCCAATGTGGCACTAGTGCGTGGCCTGATCTCTTCGGAGGTGCGATGTCATTCATGAAAACCACAACTCCAGTCACGTACCTTAGGGTATATAAAATTGGGCCATCAGTACCGTTTGATTAGGTGGCTCTGAAAGGTATATCAATGCACCCAAGCTGGAGCGACCTGAGCTTTTGACCTATTGTAAGCCACACGGTCACATATCCCGTTTGCTAACGTAGTACTCATACGTGGTCGGTCCCTTTGTGGGATGCCAAACCATTTATGAAAGCTACAACTCTTGACTCGTACCCATAAGTATATCAAAGATAATATAACTACATCAATTGCACTTCTTGGTCAAAATCAGTGTCTAAGCGAGATCCTGCTCCGATGTACTATCGTATTAAGAAGATAGACTACGTCTATTCTAAAAAATAAGTGATTTAAAAGTTCCTTTACTCAATGAAAGCTCTCTCGATCCGCGGGGTGCGCGGATCCACTTTTGACCTTTGAGGTTTGGGAGTCGCCACCTAGTTATTACGGTCTAGGAATCAAATTTTGACTCTAAAGACAAATAAACTAATCTACGAAAGAAAAATACGAGTCCGGGGATCACGTTACGGGGTTGGAAGGTGTTAGGCACCAAGCCCGCCCGACAAACGTCGGTCTCTACAAATTTCCAAATAAAACTACATTGCTAACAAGACCTAAATAATAATAAAAAATAAAAATACTTACCTTTTCCGAGCGCAACGATTTTATTCCCTCAGATCTGATAAAATCGTTCCTTGTACCGTACTCCTTGCTTTGTTCTATCTCCGGATCTAATTTCTGATCTCCGAGGCAAGGTATCTCTTTCTTAGATCTAGATTCTTCGAACTTTTTTATGGATTTTGGGATGTTTTTGAAGGGTTTCTAGGTATTTTTCAGGTTAAAATCGAAGTATGGGTGTTAGGTAAGGAGTTGGGGCTTCAAAATTAGGGTTTTGAGAAGGTTGTGGAGGTTTCTTGACCTACTTTTTCTAGGGTTTTTTCTTTGATACGAAAATAGGGTGCGGAGGCTCTTATTTATAAAATTTTTTAGAAACATTAGGGTTTGATTAGGGTTTCTTTTAGAGTTTTAATTAAGGTTTTGACTTTGGTCTTATGAGATGGACTTAGTCTTTAGGGTTTTAATTTAGGATTTTGACTTTAGTCTTATGAGATTGACTTGAGTCTTATGAGATTGACTTGATTAGTTTAGATTAGGGTTTTGATTTAGGGTTTTGACTTTAGTCTTATGAGATTGATTTGATTAGTTTAGATTAGGATTTTGATTTAGGGTTTTGACTTTAGTCTTATGAGATTGACTTTAATACTTTGACTTTAGTCTTTCTTGGTTGAATTTTAATATCTTGACTTTAGTCTTACTTGATTGAGTTTAAGGTTGACTTTAGTCTTAATTAATTGACTTTGATTTTTGGAGAACCCCTTTTATTATATCTTTAATACTTTGAGCCCCCTGATGGAGGGGTCCTTGAATAAATATCCTGGCAACCATCAACAATTTTGCCTAAAAGCCTGATGGATCGATTTTTAGTTTAAATTTTTAAATTAATTTTATTAATGTTTCACTTTACATTATTAATGATTTATTTATTAATTTCAAAATTTTTAATTATTAAAATTGTAAAATTACTGTTTTACCCTCGGAGATGATTATTTACGTTTTAAGTCGTTTTTCAATGTCCCAAGATGTTTTGGAATTAGTTTTTCATTAAGAATTCAATGGAAATGTTGGTTTTTGTCATTTATGAAGGTTTTTGTATGAAATGGTCGTGAACTTTATGAGGGGCATTTTTGTAATTTTGTCGAATTCTGTGAAAATTAGCAAAATAATTTGTTTGGTTTCGATTTGTTATTTTATGTGATTGAATGAGTTTTCCTAATCGTAACGTAGGCTTTAGGGTTATTTTGATGTTAGGGGTATTTTGGTAATTTAGTCATTTTTAGTGATTTTTATCCTGAAACTTCTTTTTAGTCTGCAAGATGATGATTTCTATGTTTCTGGTGTCGTATTTTCCTAGCATAGCGTGATTTCTAAGTTTTGTCAGTTCGAGATACCTCATCCGGATTTTTAAAACATATCTGGTAACAAAATAAAGTATTGGTATAGACATCCATCATTGGAAACCATTGCGATCGGATTGACGAGTTGATTAATCAGGCGAGTGCAAAAATGGGGTGTCTACAGATGCCCCTCTTTGGCAGATGGTTGAAGCAAACTAGATAGCAAATCTATTTTTGTAGATAGTGCGATATCTGAATGCCAAAGCTAGTGACAGTTCATTTTGTAGCCTGATTTAGCAATTCGTCGGGGTGTTCAGATCCTTGAGGGTAAAACTCTCCCCGAACTAGTAAAATGTCAGGTCCTTAAGCTCGAACTCTCACTAGTGGTGTCAGATCCTTGAATTTTAGAAAATTCTCCTTAACTGATGTAACAACTGTTCAAGTGTGTGAACTCAAAATCTGAGATAGATTTCAAAGAGTTTGAGTAAATCTGAGCACAAAATGAATATAAATTAAGCTAAATTGAGCATAAACTGAGCATAATTCTAAGAAACCCTCGGTGGTATCTGAGCATACTTTTGAGAAAATCCTTGGCGGCATCTGAGCCTAGTTCCAAGAAAACCATTGGCGGTAACTGAGCATAATTCCGAGAAAACCCTCGGCGGTAACTGAGCATAGTTCCGAGAAAACAATCGGTGGCATCTGAGCATAATTCCAAGAAAATCCTTAGCGGCATCTGAGCATAGTTCCGAGAAAACCCTCGGCGGCATATGAGCATAATTCCAAGAAAACCCTTGGCGGCATCTGAGCATAGTACCGAGAAAACCCTCGGCGGCATATGAGCATAATTCCAAGAAAACCCTTGGCGGCATCTGAGCATAGTACCGAGAAAACCCTCGGCGGCATATGAGCATAATTCCAAGAAAACCTTTGGCGGCATCTGAGCATAATTCCAAGAAAACCCTTGGCGGCATCTGAGCATAGTACCGAGAAAACCCTCGGCGGCATATGAGCATAATTCCAAGAAAATCCTTGGCGGCATCTGAGCATAATTCCAAGAAAACCCTTGGCGGCATCTAAGCATACTTCCGAGAAAACCCTTGGCGGCATCTGAGCATACTTCCAAGAAAACCCTCAGCGGGATCTGAGCATAATTCCAAGAAAACCCTTGGCGGCATCTGAGCATAATTCCGAAAAAACGCATCTGAGCATAATTCCAAGAAAACCCTAAGCGGCATCTGAGCATAATTTCAAGAAAACCCTTGGCGGCATCTGAGCATAGTTTTGAGAAAACCTTCGACGGTATCTGAGCATAATTCCAAGAAAACCCTTGACGACATCTGAGCATAATTCCAAGAAAATCCTTGGCGGTATCTGAGCATAGTTTCAAGAAAACCCTTGGCGGCATCTGAGCATAATTATGAGAAAAGGTGGTAACTGAGCATAGTTCCAAGAAAACCCTCGGTGGCATCTGAGCATAATTCCGAGAAAACTATTTGCGACATCTGATCATAATTCTGAGAAAGCCCTCGGCGGTAACTAAGCATAATTCCAAGAAAACCTTTGGCAGAGCATAGTTCCAAGAAAACCCTTGGCGGCATCTGAGCATAATTCCTAGAAAACCCTCGGTGGTAACTGAGCATAGTTCCGAGAAAATCCTCGACGGCATCTGAGCATAATTTGGAGAAAACCCTAGGCGGCATCTGAGCATAATTCCAAGAAAACCCTTGGCGGCATCTGAGCATACTTCCGAGAAAACCCTCGATGGTAACTGAGCATAGTTCCGAGAAAACCCTCGGCGACATCTGAGCATAATTCCAACAAAACCCTTGACGACATCTGAGCATAGTTCCGAGAAAACCCTCGGCGACATCTGAGCATAATTCCAAGAAAATCCTTGGCGGGATCTGAGCATAATTCCAAGAAAACCCTTGGCGGCATTTGAACATAGTTTCGAGAAAACCATCGGCGGCATTTAAGCATAATTCGAAGAAAACCCTTGGCGGCATCTGAGCATAATTCCAAGAAAACCCTTGGCGGTATCTGAGCATAATTCCAAGAAAACCCTTGGCGGCATCTGAGCATAGCTTCGAGAAAGCCCTCGGCGGCATCTGAGCATAATTCCAAGAAAACCCTTGGCGGCATCTGAGCATAATTTCGAGAAAGCCTTCGCCGACATCTGAGCATAGTTTCGAGAAAGCCCTCAGTGGTAACTGAGCATAATTCCAAGAAAACCCTTGGCGGCAACTGAGCATAATTTCGAGAGAACCCTCGGTGGCATCTGAGCATAATTTCGAGAAAGCCCTCGGCAGCATCTGGCTGAGTAAAACTGAGAATGAAGGAATAAATTTAGGAAAGAACGATTGAAAATGAAATCTGAAAAAGAGGAGTTGAATTTGGGAATGAATAGATCCGGGACAGAATGAATGCTCTATCTCTGAAGTGAGATCCAAAATGCATTTGTTGGAAACTAAGGGTTTTATCCAAAAAATTTATGAATTTAAAACCTAAGTTTTTATTTCTTTTGAACATCAAAAGTTTTTCGAAAAACTGTTATCAAGAGGGTAACCTTAAGTTTGGGGTTCTCATTATCATTGCTCAAAAACAAAATGCCCCTGATTTGACAATGAACATGGCATTGAAGATAATTGAACACATCATGCAAAAATTTAAAAAAATGCCCCTAGTATAAGGGGGAAAAGTTATATTAAAGAAGAAAGAAAATGCCCCTTGTATGAAGGTTTGAAATATTTGATTACCACAAGCGCAATAAAGATCCAACTTTTAATTTTGATTAATTTTATTGAAGATTTTGAGTCAGGCTCAAGAGAACAAAATATTTCCTTTTGGGACTCATCATAGAATTCACCCTTTTCTCCATTGATTCACTTGAGCAACTAAACATTTTCAGATTGATCGTAGGCAAGATACTTGTGGCTTCTGAGTCTATGCCTGGTTTAAACTAGTATTGAACTTGATTATTCAGACTTCTGATGCTTCAGCTCGGACCGCTCTCAGCTTGGGATCTTCTTCTGTTTTTCTTTGTTGCTCTAACTTTTGCCTAGATCACCTTTTCAGGTTTTCAATCTATCCAGCTTGCTCTAGATTTTGCCTAGATCTCCTTTTCAGATTTTCTATCTAGCAAGCTTTTCTTTTTTTTTCTTGGCTCTGATTGTTGCCAAAGTTGTCCTTTCAGATTTTCAACCTTGCGAGCTTGCCTTAATTTTTGCTTAAGTTACCCTTTTCGGGTTTTCAACTTAGAAGGCTTCATCATTTTTTTATCTTTTTCTTCTCCTCTGAACTTCTAGAGTTACTGTCTGATCATGCTTTGCTATCTTCCTTGACATTTCGTACGGTACTTAGGAGGACTTTTATAGGTAAGCTTAGGACTGGGTATAAAAAGAAAGGAATTTTGAGGCTCAAAAACCCAAATGCCCCTTGTGTGGCATTTCCTTTTAAATTGTTTTCTTTTTCCTTAAATTTTCTTTCCCATTTTGGATTTATTTTTCTTTTGAATTTTTTCGTAATTTTTTATTGTGTGGGGAAATAGATTTTTTTTATTGTGATGTGGTTGGGCCTGAAGTAACTTCTCAGGTTGCCTACGTACCTTAGAATTTTGGGATCAGACCAAAACGTAGTTCGAAGCTTTCCTTCCCTAGGTTAGGTGATCGGACTAAAAAAGAAAAAAAGGCATAATTTTTCTTTTTGAAAAGGCTACAAAGGGGTTGAGAAAGAATATGTTGAACCAGGTAGCTGGGTAATATGAGGATTGATTCGGCCAAAGATGGTCTCCTTAAATGTAGTACCGTTTGATTTGGTCAAGGCTGGTTGGTTCTGGTAATTCGATTCCATCATGATCTTGAAGTCTGACAGCTTTTCCTGGTAATATTTCCTTGACGATTAATGGACCTCCCCAATTTGGTTTGAACTTCCCTCTAGGGTCAAAGATAGGTGCCCGATTCTATTTGAGTACTAAGTCCCTGACTTATAAGTGACGAGCCTTGATCTTTTTGTCAAGTGCGCGGGCGACTCTTCTTTGATAAGCTTGCACGTGGTACAACTCTCTTAGTCATTTTTCTTCGATCAAATTCAATTCTTCATACTGTTGGCGAACCCAATCTGCTTCTGACAACTGACTCTCTAATAAGACCCTGAGAGATAGAATTTCCATTTCAATTGGCAAGACTGCTTCCATGCCGTATACTAAGGAGTAGGGAGTAGCTCTAGTGGAGGATCGAATTGAGGTTCGATATGCCCATAATGAAAATGATAGTTTTTCTGACCAATCTCGATGTGATTGACACATTTTCCTGAGGATAGTTTTAATATTCTTATTAGCTGCTTCGACTGCTCCATTAGTCTGAGGGCGGTAAGGAGATGATTTTTGGTGTGAGATTTTGAACTTTAAACACAATTTGATAACCTTAGCTTCGAAGTGTGACCCGTTATCAGAGATCAACTCCGAAGGTACCCCGTATCAACTGATGATATTTGTTTGAATGAACTTTGCAACTCGAGACGCAGTGAGGACAGCATAAGAGGCAGCTTCGACCCATTTGGTAAAATAATCGATGGCAACTAGAATGTATTCATGCCCATTTGATGCCTTAGGCAATATTTTACCAATAATGTCAATTTTCCAGACTGAGAATGGCCATGGTGAAGTCAGACCCACTAATTGAGATGGTGGCACATGTATAAGGTTCGCATGTATTTGGCACTTATGATAGGTTTTGACCATGTGATGACAATATGTTTCTATCTTGGGCTAGTAGTAACCTTGTTTCATAATTTTCTTAACTAACATTTTCCCACTCATGTGTGGGCCACATTCTCCTGAATGTAGTTCAACCATTATCTGTTCAGCTTGATCTTCATCAACACATGACAAATGAATCCCATCATAAGACTTTTTGTATAAACTTCCTGCGCACATGATGAATTGAGATGCTAATCTTAGTAGGGTTTGTCGTTCCTTCCTCGATGCTCCTTCCGGGAATTCTTGTTTTTCCAACACTCTCTTTATATCTGTGTACCATGGCTTTCCATCGGGTAGTCGTATAGTAATGTTGATCTGATGGCAGTACGCGGGTTTGTCTTTGACTTCAACAGTGATCGGCCTCAATTCCATGCTAGGGGGTAAATGGATCATTAAAAATAAAGTTGCTAAGGAGTCAGCAAATTTGTTATCCTCCCTTGACAAGTGTTGGAACATGATCGCTTTAAACTTACTGACTAAGTTTAACAAATACTTATGATAAGGTTTCAATTTTTCATCCCTAGTCTTCCATTCTTCCAATGACTGATGTATGACCAAGGCTGAATCTCCAAAAACTTCAATTTCTGTAATGCCCCGGTTCAAAGCAGCTTCGAGCCCCGCAATGCACGCCTCATATTCAGCCGTGTTATTAGTGTTCGAAAATGCTAATTTAATAGCGATAGGAATGTGGCATCCTTCCGGAGAAAACAAGACTGCCCCTATTCCATACCCATTTTGATTAGCGGCTCCATCAAGGTACAACTGCCATGTTTGGTTCTGCGGTTTTTCTTTAACGTGCAAGATGTTCTCATCTTAAAATTGATCCACAGGCCTTATTCCTTCTACTACAAGGTGATCTGTCAAGTATTCTGCTACAGCTCTCCTTTTGATAGACTTCTGTATAACATGCGTGATGTCAAACTCTGATAGCAGTAATAACTATTGCGCGGTTCTCCCTGTCAACGCCGGCTTCTCGAAAAGATACTTGAGAGGATCCATCCGAGATAACAGGATAATTGAATGAGATAGCATATAGTGCCAGAGTCTCTGAGTAGCCCATACCAGTGCTAAGCAAGTTTTTTCGAGAGCCGAATATTTTCATTCATATTCTAACATCTTTTTGCTGATGTAGTATATAGCTATTTCTTTGCGACTATCTTTGTCATACTGTGCAAGCATACATCCCATAACTTCTTCTGTGACTGACAGATAAAGAAGAAGTGGTTCACCCGGTGTAGGTGGAACCAGAATAGGTGGATTTAAGAGATACTCCTTGACTTGGTTGAAAGCTTTTTGACATTGCTCGTTCCAAATTGTTGGTTCATTCTTCTTGAGAAGTTTGAAAATAGGTTCACAGACATTGGTGAGTTGATCAATGAATCTGCTAACATACTGGATTCTGCCTAAAAAATATCGAATCTGCTTTCATTCTCAGGCGGCGGCATCTCTTGGATAGCTTTAATCTTCACAGGGTCTACTTCGATCCCTCTCTAACTGACCACAAATCCCAATAGTTTCCTAGAAGTTACTCTAAATATGCATTTCTGTGGGTTGAGGCGGAGTTGGTACTTTTGAATCCTTGTGAGAAACTTTTCTAACGCAGTAACGTGCCCCAGTCATTCCTTAGATTTGACTATCATATCATCTACATAGACTTCGACTTCCTTGTGTATCATGTCATGTAGTAAAGTCGTGGCTGCTCTTTGATAGGTGGCTCCAGTGTTCTTCAAACCAAAATGCATGACCTTGTAGCAGAAGGTCCCCCACTGTGTGATGAACGACATTTTTTGCATATCTCGAGGACTTATTTTTATCTGATTATATCCCGAAAAGCCATCCATGAAGGACAATAAAGCGTGTCCTGCTGTATTATCTACTAGAACATCTATGTGTGGCAAAGGGAAACTATCTTTTTGGCTTGCTTTGTTTAGGTCCCTGAAATCCACACACATTCTAACTTTTCCATCCTTTTTCGGCACTGGGATGACATTAGCAATCCACTCAGGGTATTCTACTACTTTCGAAAATCCAGCGTTAATCTGCTTCGTAACTTCTTCTTTAATTTTCAAAGTCCATTTTGGCTTCATACGTCGAAGTTTCTGTTTGATTGGTCGAGCATCAAGATATAACGAAATTCGATGTTGAACTATATTTGTGCTTACCCCCGGCATATCCTCGTGAGACCACGCAAATACGTCATTGAACTTTCTGAGCAAGTCTACTATCCCTTTGCGTTCATCGGGACATAAAGTGACCCCTATCCGAATTTCTTGCGGATTTTCTTTTGTTCCGAGGTTGATAACCTATACTTCCTTTATTAGAGGTTGAGTCCGACGTTCCTCTTCTTGTTCAAATAATTTGACTATTTCAGGGGGAGGTTCTTCGTCAGAAGATTCTCCCTCCGAAGTCAGATTATTAGTTCAATTATTATTGCGCTCGGGGTAATCAAAAATTTCTTTCATTTCATTGAAAAGAGATGGGGTAACAGGACTCATTGCAGACTTGATAGACTCACTTGACTCAGCAGGAAAAAGAGACTCACTAGAAATAACAGACTCAGCAGAAACAACTAACTTATTTGACTCAACAGAAATAAAGGACTCGACTGGCATGTCAAACTGAACAGGACTAATGGGACCGACAGACCCAGCCTTGACATGTAACATAGGACTAATTACATGATAATTTGAGAGACACCCAACAGCGGGTTTGATTACAGACTGAGGATTTGGGATCCCTTTCTCAACTGGCAACACTAAAACACTATGATCTTCAATGAATAGCTAATCAATGTTGAGGGAGACCAGATCGAGCTACCAGTCTTCAACTTTCTTCTCTTTAACTTCTGTGCTTGCTTCCTTTTTAGGCCATTCCATGCCAAAGAAGATTTTAAACCCCGGCAAACGAGTACCAGTGATGTGATCAATGAATGGCTCTAAGAACCCATAGTAATGGAAGTCTTCTCCTTCAATCACAAAATAACCATTGAGGGTCTTTCGATAGGGCATCATTTTAATGAGATCCGTGGTGCGCCTTTGCCTTTTAGCAATTGTCTTGTCCCGTTTTGTCTTCCAGTATTGGGCCTAATCTTCCTTAGTAGGCTTATATCCTAGTCCAAATGTGCCGATGACCTATTTAATCATTGATGCCTCTTTAATACCTTGCTGCTTGCGTCCTAAACCCATGCTAGGGAAAAATCTCATTTTCTTGAATATATTGGCCATGTGGCAATTAGAGGTATTTTCCATTGGAAAATATTCTTTCATGACTTGATCCCATTGGACTGAGCATATCTTTTCAAACTCGAACCCACTGAGCTTTACTCCCTATTGTTCTGGTTGAATTTCAAGCAATGGCTCATCCTTAGCTTCAGTACTGTTCATAATCCCTACAATTTTAGCATCTCCATAGAGAGTAATCACTAGTCCATCCTTGATAAACTTGACCTTCTGGTGTAGCATAGAAGAGATGGCTTTAATTTGGTGTAACCATGGTCTCCCTAATAATAAATTGAAAGAAGACTTGATGTCAATAACCTGAAATTCCATAAGAAATTCAGCTATGCCTGTGGACAATCGAAGGTGCAAGATTCTCAGTACATCCCTCTTGGTGTTATCATAGGCCCTAACACCTTGATTAGTGGGCTTGAGATCTTCAGCCTTAAACCCAAGACAAGTAGCCGTTTTCAGGAAGCAAACGTTCAGTGCACTCCCGTTATCGATCAAAACTAGAGGTACCCTCATCCTGTTACAGTCAACTATAATGTGCAACGGCTTAGTATGGCTTGCCCCTTCTTTTGGGAGATCTAAGTCCGAGAAGGATAGGATATTCTCCACGTAAGTTGCCCCTACTATACTTGCCAGCTGATCTGGAGAAGTATCAAGGGAGACTTGGGCTGTGTTTAGTGCTTTGAGAACAACCTCCCTATGAGCAGTGGAAGCCATGAGTAAACCCCATACTGAGATATTGGCCCGTGATTTTTTCAACTGCTTGATCACGGAGTTATCCTCTTCGATGCTTTCCTTGGTGGGATCTTTTCCTTCTTTTCTTGCCAGGACTGCAGGATTATCAACACAGAGTTCTTGTGGCTTAAAAACTCTTCCCCCTCGAGTCATATATCTAACTTCATCACAGGAAAGGGAGAAAGGCTCATCTTCTTCAGTCAACAAGTATGGATCTTCGTCTGTCAAAGGTACAAGGTTTTTCATTTGAGCCAACATGTAACTAGTAAATGCGGGACTATCGTAACGGGACAGGGATAAACAACATGTATCATCCGAGGTTAAATCAAATGGTTCATAGTTCATAGTGAAAACCTCATCAGTGAAGGCTATCCCGGCAAGGGGGTAACTAGGCGGTTTAACTTGGATTGGATGGATGAGAGAAACAGGGTCGAATAGTAATGGGGTGTGAGAAACCATGTTCATGGTTGGTAGAGGTTGATAAGTAGGTAGTGGATTAGTGGTGACATTTGGTGGGCTAGGGATGGTGACCTTTTTGTTGTCAATAAGATTTTGAATATCATGGCCCAAGGTGATACATCGATCCGTGTGATGGCCAGGATTTTGATGGAACTCACAGAACAAGTTAGCATTGTGTCCAGCTGGCAAGGGATTAGGTAAAGGTCGGGGTTGGATAGGGGTCAGAAGCCCTTTTTTCATGAATTTGTGAAGCGCTACCGTGAGACTCATCCCTAGATTGGTAAACTGATGCGGAATTCGAGGTTGACTTGGATGAACCTGGTTATTAGTCCGGGTTGGGGGTTGAGCTGGGGTAGCTGATGTGTTGGCTATGTAGACGTGGTTGGTACTAGGTTTGGGAATATATAGTTTCTTAGATTTGTTATCTGAGGGATTAGAAAGAACCCCAGAGGCAAATGCATCCTCGAGTTGACTTCCAGCCTGTAGTAGGGACTCAAAAGTAGGGAGATATTGGGGCACTAGATGCTGAGCATATCCTTGTGAAAGGTTCTTTCGGATAATCGCTACTTGTTCCTTCTCCGAAGGTCTGTCCCACATTTGAGTAGCCTTGGCCCTCCAGCGACCAATGAAATCAATAAATGTCTCCCCATTTTTCTGTTTAGTTACTTCCAAATCCCTTCTTGAGGTCTCAATCTCGGTACTATATTTATACTGATGCCAGAAGGCCTTTGACATGTTCTCCCATGTACCCACAGTAACTGGATCTTGAGACATTAGCCAATGTAGTGCTGATCCTGATAAAGTTCTTTGGAACAATAATGTCATTTGTTCGTCGTTGAGCCCCATAGTGCGCATGTTGGTAACATATACCTTAAGATGTGTTTTCGCACATCCTGTCCCACTGAATTTATCCATTTCAGGCATCACAAACTTCTTTTGCAAATGGATAATCGGGATGCGATTCAGAGCTTCAATGCCTGCTGCAATTTCATCAATACCCTTTATACTTTTCATAGCTGACTCCAATTGAGACATTCTATTAGATAACGTTGGATTTTCATCAACATATTCTTAGTCTCCGTTGAGTTCGAAGACTTCAAGTGGACGTTTATCTTCCACCTTTTTCCCTTTTGGGTCATCTAGAGGATTACCCGTCGATTTTGAGGTTTGTTCTAACACTTCCACTTTGCCTTTTATACTGTTGATATCATTGGCAAAGGCTGCCAAGATCTTACGGATCTCGGTGAGCTCAGATTCTAAAGCCATCTCTGCTTGTTGACTTGGTACTGTGGTTCGTTCTAACCGACTGGACTTACGACTCCAACTAGGAGGTGGACGCTTGAGTTTGGGTGCAATGATAATCCTATATGATCTCATCAAAGATAGATTTAGTCAATTTCAGTATTACCCCCTTGAAAAAAATTTAAAGAATCATTTTATTGTGGTTTGTGCACCAATCCATTAATTAATCCTTCACACAATGAGTATTCGAAAAGGAAATAAATACTTATTCAAAAAGAAAGATAGTTTTATTGAAAATGATTGACAACGAATATGTTCTTATTAAAAACATCTTTCAACAACTTTGACTTGAATTATTTTTACATGGACGCTTGGCTTTGTCTTGATGGTCATGAGGATTGCTGTCAGGCTTGACCCTCCTGGCTCTAACAACTGGCTCTTTGAATTCTGCTGGTCCGTCTGGATACCCTAAGGTGCGCTTGTTCCAAGCTTTATCAATGAGGTGTACTAACTTTTCAGTCAAAGGCTCGGGGGAAAAGAAAGCTTTGTGTTGAGGTAAAGATAACTCTATAGGTACGTCGTACTGTTCTGGGATCAGATTAAGATGGAAAAAAGATGTTTTTTCTAAACCAATCAGACGGACATAGTAGGATCCTTTGGTTCCTAGAACAGGGGGATCAGTCATCCACCAAGGGCACCTAAAACCGATATGACAAGCAAGGCGAGAGTCTAACCATTTACTCCAAACTTTGACTGAGTTGTGATGCACTAACAGGTTTCTCTTAGAAAAGTGTTCTGGCCCATATTCGAGGTTTGAGGGAACATCTACGATTTTCAAACGATCACAAAACCACATATAGAGTAGGTAGGGGCTTCCTTTGAAGTTTTCCCCTTCACCCTTTTTTATGACATCTAGACCTAAGAAAGTTTCAGCTAGGATAAGGGGTACTGGGTTGGCTTTCCTTGAGAGTTGAGAGGCTATATCTATGAAGGACTCAGGGATAGTTTGGCCATCACTATTAGAGGTCAGTATGTATTGGGCTAGGATTCCTAGGCATAATTGGTAATCTCTAGTGGCTCGCTAGGCTTCGGGTTTTACATTGATAGGATGACTGCGGGAGCGATACCGGCCCAGTAAAGGTATCAAGTCCAATCTTCCATCATGGACTAAGGCCTTGGCTTCTTCCTTGAAAATGTTCAGTTATGTGGCGAGTTCACCAGAATATCCGATCTTCAATGAGGGCCTGACTAGAGGTCCTGAAGTGGATATCCTCATGATGCCACAATAATCCTCGTGAGTGGGACACAAGTGCATATACCCCATATGGAATATGTGAAGATAGGGGTTCCATCGCTTAGCCATAGCATGTAAGAGGTTCCAGTCTATTTCAAATTCGTGAAAATAAAGAGCACTCCTCAACATGAATCTTCCAAAATTGATCTTCTCTACAGGGTGCATCCCTATGACAATTGTTTTGACTAACTGATCGATTGGGTTATCACCTGCGACTAGCATCCTGGTTTGACACAAAAGGGTATTTTAGTACTCTTCCAAGGTCCATGTAAAATATCAATTTCCTTTTTATTTAGAAAATACTTTCCTTTCAGAAAATCTTATTTTTATGAAAAACCATTTTTGGAAAATATTTTTTCTAGAGAACACTTCTTTTGGAAAACATTTTTTTCTGAAAAATATTTTCCTTTTGTAAACTATTTGTCTTCTTTTGAAAATTTGATCTCCATTTTCAATTTAAATGGCCCGGCCCACCATGATTGTTGGATCGGGATGGACTGGGTCATTATTGTAAAAGAGTAGATTCTTTATTGGGTCGGTGCACCCATTTTAATTTTCAAAAACGACATTTTTGATCCTTGAGGACAATCATATACTCTGATCTCACCATTCACATCATTCACATACATTTATCAATCAAAAGGTTTCATTCAATAAACAACCCGGGAACACCCACGATAAGTTCGAGTCGTGACCTACAAGGAAGGTTTCTAGACTCTAAGCTTACTACGTGCAATGCATTTTTATCTGGCCACCCTTGCCCAAGCATACCTATATACCTTTTGATACGTGGTGACTTGGTTTGATATACCGTATAGGTGATAATCTAAAACCTTAATTCACTTCTCTAAAGTCAAAAATAGCCAGTTTGATCTCCAGTTGAGAGGTGGCGCACAATGCTGAGCAAGGGCCCACTTAAATACCTCTCGTATAAAATAGACGTAGTCTATCCCCCTCGTACAGTAGGGTACAGCGGGGCAAGATCTTGCTTAGGCACCAGTTTTGACCAAGAAGTGCAATTGATATACTTAGATTATCTTTTACACCTACGGGTACGAGTCAAGAGTTGTAGCTTTCATAAATGGTTTGGCGTCCCACGAGGGGACCGACCACGTACTAGTACTACGTTGGCAATCGGGACATGTGACTGTGTGGCTCACAATAGGTCAAAGGCTCAGGTCGCTCTAGCCTGGGTGCATCAATATACCTCTTAGAATCATCTGATCGGACGATATTGATGCCCCAGTTTGATATACCCTAAGGTATGTGACTGGAGTTGTGGTTTTCATGAATGACGTCGCATCTCCGAAGAGACCGGGCCACGTACTAGTACCACGTTGGCTATATGGGACGTGTAAGTGGGTAAAACAATAAACGTGCATGTGGTGTGTGCAAAACAAGGTGGGGTGTGCCCGGGGCCTTTTTGAAACAACATGGGCCCATGGGCCTTATCAAACCATTACAACATTGATATCACATGAATATTAAACACCAATCCGATCACATTCCATCACATCAACATTATGATAAACATCAAATATGTATCTCAAACAAGATTATGGCATGTTAGATAGGCAATTAACATGAACTAATAATATGGTCCGAATCATTGAAATAAGCCCATAGTTCCAAGTCTCAAAAAATTTATATGGCTCAATCAAGGTTATTTTGGGGTGACCCGAAATAATTCAAAATTTCTAAGGGTATTGAATTGAGGGTATAATAATGATCGATGAAATAAAGAGGATATTTTATTATTTTTTTATTATTATTTAAAAAAAAAAAAAAACAAGTTGAGCCCAATCAAAAGAAATTCAGAAAACAAAACAAAATCAAAGGACATAAACATATGTTGCTGTTAGCAACATTTAAAAATTGATTTTTTCTAATTTTTTGAACTTTCTTTTTCTTTTTTTTTTAACTTTTTAATCTTTATTTATTATCTTTTTAAAAAAAAAAAATTTTAGAGAACAAATTGATTTTAAAAACCCAAAATACTTTTATGAAACAAACTACATGTTGCTGTCACCAAAAATTCGGACTCATCCACTATCACGTCGAGATAAACCTTAGGTGCTGTTTAGAGAACAACAGAACCAAATGAATCTAATTCAAAACACAAGAACCCACTCAACCCCAAAATCAGAACCTTCAAAGCTATCTATTTTTATACAGACCCATTGGTGAAACGGAGACATCAAGCAGACAACGTGTGAAGGATAGAACCGAGAGAACCAACAAAACAGAATCGTAGCGTATGAAAAATTCACGGAGTTCTTCGATAAATTATTCACCATCTTAGTTTGTTGAGACGAAGAAATTCTCTATGAACTGCCTTCTGATGATTTGAATATTTTATTTGAAAGAAAGAAAGTGAGAAATCGAGATTCAACCAATCTTCACAGAGATCTTCATGTTCGAGATCAAGATTAGAAGCACCTATCTTACAAGAACGACTGATCGGGCAAAAAAACAGCCACTAAAATCGAGACATGAGACGATTTTTGAGTGAAAAAATGCGAAGTAATCAGGAAACAGCACCCCATACCAGTCCCAAAAAAAAATTGCCACGAAAAATTGAGAAAAAACAACGATATTTGTTATCTCTGATATTAATTGAATCTCCCATCTCACAGAGGAGACAGCGCCCCATACCAGTTCGTTCATCGTTACTTGTTCGATCTAGAAGTAATCAGGATGAGGGCTGCTTTGATCGGTTGATACTTAGATCAGTCGAGATTCGCAAACCCAAGTATGGTTTAGGAACCCTTGGGGAGCAAAGCTCTTGAGTCTCTGTTGAGATCGATGGAATCAATTGGGGAAGAAGATGGATTCTTTTAAAAAAAAACTGTTTTAAAAGGGTTGAAAAAGTAATAAATAAAAAGAATTTTTTACTAACAACTCCCTATGAAAATCATTGGGTTTAAAAGTTCACATTGAGTTGTACTAGGGGCACACCACCTAGAGCTGCTGCCGGCAGAAACTCAAAAGAAAACTTTTTTAATTTTTTTACTTCTTTTTATTTGCTGTCTATGGGCAGCATGTCTTGCCTAAAAAAATTAAACACCTAAATAATAAACAAATAAACAAAAAAATCTCTCAGTTTTTTTAAACATTATCAAATAACATATGACCATGTTTCTTAAAAAATCTTTTGTTATCCAAACACGGATCGACATACCTTAAAAAGGAAGAAAAATAAAGAAAAAAAATCTTTTTTTGTTTCATTATTCCATCATCATTATTCTGCCCTCAACCACATTATTCTTTGAAATTTAGTATTATTTAAAGTCACCCTAAGTGACTCTCAATCTAACTACAAAAAAATGTGCCACGTTACCGTACCCGAAATTAAACAGAAATTAATGATTGGGTTAATAAATAAATGAACAAAAAATGGTAACCGGACAATAATAAGAAATTACCTAAAAATTAAATAGAAAAGAAATAGAGCAAACAACAACAAAAAAATAAAATCTAGGTCAATGGCAATATTCCCATACTTGAGGTTTTTCAAGTCTGATCCTCAATGTCCCCAGCAGAGTCACCATTGAAAGCGCCCTCGATCCGCGGGGTGCGTGGATCCACTTTTGACCTTTGAGGTTTGGGAGTCGCTACCTAGTTATTACGGTCTAGGAATCGAATTTTTACTCTAAAGGCAAATAAATTAATCTACGAAAGAAAAATACGGGTCCGGGGATCACGTTACGGGGTTGGAAGGTGTTAGGCACCAACCTCGCCCGGCAAACGCCGGTCTCTACTAATTTTCAAATAAAACTACATTGCTAGCAAGACCTAAATAATAATAAAAAAATAAAAATACTCACCTTTTTCGAGCGCAACGATTTTATTCCCTCAGATCTGAAAAAACCGTTTCTTGTACTGTACTCCTTGCTTCGTTCTGTCTCCGGATCTGATTTCTGATCTCCGAGGCAAGGTATCTCTTTCTTAGATATAGATTCTTCGAACTTTTTTATGGATTTTAGGGTGTTTTTGAAGGACTTCTAGGTATTTTTCAAGCTAAAATCGAAGTATGGGTGTTAGGTAAGGAGTTGGGGCTTCAAAATTAGGGTTTTGAGAAGCTTGTGGAGGCTTCTTGACCTATTTTTTCTAAGGTTTTTTCTTTGATACGAAAATAGGGTGTGGAGGCTCCTATTTACAAAAATTTTTAGAAGCATTAGGGTTCGATTAGGATTTCTTTTAGAGTTTTAATTAGGGTTTTAATTTAGGATTTTGACTTTAGTCTTATGAGATTGACTTGATTAGTTTAAATTAGGGTTTTGATTTAGGGTTTTGACTTTAGTCTTATGAGATTGATTTGATTAGTTTAGATTAGGGTTTTGATTTAGGATTTTGACTTTAGTCTTATGAGATTGACTTTAATACTTTGACTTTAGTCTTTCTTGGTTGGCTTTTAATATCTTGACTTAGTCTTACTTGATTGACTTTAAGGTTGACTTTATTTTTTGGAGAACCCCTTTTATTATATCTTTAATTATTTGGGCCCCCAGATGGAGGGGTCCTTAAATAAAGATCTTGGCAACCATCAACAATTTTGCCTGAAAGCCTGATTGATCGATTTTTAGTTTAAATTTTTAAATTAATTTTATTAATGTTTCACTTTACATTATTAATGATTTATTTATTAATTTCAAAATTTTTAGTTATTAAAATTGTAAAATTATCGTTTTACCCTCGAAGAGGATTTTTTACGTTTGAAGTCGTTTTTCAATGTCCCAGGATGTTTTGGAATCAGTTTTTCATTTAGAATTCAATGGGAATGTTGGTTTTTGTATGAAATGGTCGTGAACTTTATGAGAGACATTTTCGTAATTTTGTCGAATTCTGTGAAAATTAGCGAAATAATTTATTTGATTTCGATTTGTTATTTTATGTGTTTGAATGAGTTTTCCTAATCGTAACGTAGGCTCTAGGGTTGTTTTGATGTTAGGGGTATTTTGGTAATTTGGTCATTTTTAGTGATTTTTATCGTGAAACTTCTTTTTGGTCTGCAAGATGATGATTTCTATGTTTCTGGGGTCATATTTTCCTAGCGTAACGTGATTTCTAAGTTTTGTCAGTTCGAGATACCTCATCCAGATTTCCGAAACATATCTGGTAACAAAATAAAGCATTGGAATAGACATCAATCATTGGGAACCGTTGCGATAGGATTGACGAGTTGATTAATCAGGCGAGTACAAAAATGGGGTGTCTACACTCAAGCATCGCGCGACACCTTTGATCTGGGGATTAAATTGATTGTTTTTGGCTTCAGAGAAGTGAGTTGAAGTTTTTGATTATCACCTATACGGTATATCAAACGAAGTCACCACGTACCGTCTGATTGAGTATGCTCAAGAGGTATATAGGTGTACTTGGCAATGGTGGCTAGATAAAAAATAGATGAGCGTATGCGAATGATGAGATCAGAATGTATGGTTGTCCTCAAGGATTAAAGTTTTTTGTTTTACCTGATTAAAATGGGTACACCGACCCAATAAAGAATCCATTTTTTGCAATAATTCATGATAACCCAGTCCATCTCGATCCAACGATCATGGTGGGCCGGACCATTTAAATCAAAATGAAATTCAAATTCTTTGCTAATTCGGATTTCAACCCATTTTAAAAAAAGAAAATATTTTTCGGAAAAAGAATATTTTTCAGAAAAAATATTTTCCAAGAGAAAATACTTTCCAAAAGAAAAAAAAGGGAGGAAAAATGATTTACAAAAGATCTATTTTTGCATGGGAAAATTTTAAAATATGTCTTTTCCAAAAAAAATATTTTTATGCATGAACTTTGAAAAATTACTAAAATGTATTTTTCTAAAAAGAAAATGACTTGCAAAAAAAATAATCATATTTGTAAATTTTGCTATACCTGTGGACAATCAAAGGTGAAAATTTCCCAGTACATCCCTCTTGGTGTTATCATAGGCCCTAACGCCTTGATTAGTGGGTTTGAGGTCTTCAGCCTTAAACCCGAGGCAAGTAGCAGTCTTCAAAGGGCAAACATTTAATGCACTCCCATTATCAATCAATACCAGAGGTACCCTCATCCCGTTACAGTCAACTGTGATGTGCAATGGCTTAGTGTGACTTGCTCTCTCTTTTGGGAGATTTGAGTCCGAGAAGGATAAGATATTCTCCACGTAAGTCGCCCCTACTATGCTGGCCAGCTGATCTGGAGAAGTATCAAGGGAGACTTGGGCTATACTTAATGCTTTGAGAATAGCCTCCCTATGGGCAGTGGAAGCCATAAGTAAACGCCAAACCGAGGTAGCCTAATATCTCCCTACATTTGAGTCCTTATTACAAGTCGAAAGCCAACTCAAGGATGCATTTGCCTCTGAGATTCTTTCTAACCCCTCAGATAACAAGCCTAAGAAACCATATGTTCTCAAACCCAATATCAACCATACTTACATTGCCAATACCTCAGTTACCCCAACTCAACCCCTAGCCCGGACTAATAACCAGGTTCATCCAAGTCAACCTCGAACTCCGTATCAATTTACCAATTTAAGGATGACCCTTACCGTAACTTTGCAAAAACTGTTAAAAAAGGGTTGCTTACCCCGATTCAACCCCAACCTTTACCAAATCCCTTGCCAGCCGGACACAATCTCAACTTATTCTGCGAATTTCATCAAAATCCTGGCCATCACACGGATCGATGTATCGACCATGGTAACAACATATCAAAGCCATCCTTTCTACGCTACACCAGAAGGTCAAGTTTATCAAGGATGGGCTAGTAATTACTCTTCATGAAGACACCAAAATTATAGGAATCGTAAACAGTACTGAGGCCAAGAATGAGCCACTGCTTGAAATCCAGCTAGAACAACAGGGAATAGAACTTAGCGGGTTCGAATTCGAGAAGATCTACTCAGTTCAATGGGATCACTCGGTGAAAGAATATTTCCCTATTGAGAACACTTCTAACTATTATATGACCAATATGTTCAAAAAAATTAGATTTTTCCCGGGTATGGGCCTAGGTAGCAAGCAACAAGGTATCAAAGAGGTACTAGTGATTAAGGAAGTCGTTGGCACATTCGGGCTAGGATATAAGCCTACTAAGGAAGATTGGGCCCAATACTGGAAGACAAAGCGGGACAAGGCAATTACAAAAAGGAAATGGCACACCACGGATCTCATTAAAATGAAGCTCTATCGAAAGACCCTCAATGGCTACTTTGTGAAAGAAGGAGAAGACTTTCGTTATTGTGGGTTCCCAGAACCGTTCATTGATAACATCATAGGCACTCGTCTGTCAGGGTTTGAAATCTTCTTGACATGGAATGGCTTGAAAAAGGAAGTAAGCACAGAAGTTAAGGAGAAGAAAGTTGAAGACTAGGAGCTCGATCTGGACTCCCTCAACATTGATCAACTATTCATTGAAGATCACAGTGTCATAGTGTTGTCAGTTGAGAAGGGGATCCCAAATCCTCAGTCTGTAATCAGATCCGTTGTTGGGTGTCTCTCTAACTATCATGTAATTAGTCCTGTGTTGCATGTTAAGGCTGGGTCTGTCAGTCCCGTTAGTCCTGTTCAGTCTGACATGCCAGGTGAGTCATTTACTTCTGTTAAGTCAAATAAGTTAGTTGTTTCTGTTGAGTCTGTTATTTCTAGTGAGTATGTTTTTCCTGCTGAGTCAAGTGAGTCTGTCAAATCTGCAATGAGTCATGTTACCCCATCTCTTTTCAATGAAATGAAAGAAATTTTTTACTACCCCGAGCGTAATAATAATTTAATTAATAATCTGGTTTCGGAGGGAGAATCTTCCAACGAAGAACCTCCCTCTGAAATAATCAAATTACTTGAACAAGAAGATGAACGTCGGGCTCAATCTCTAATAAAGGAAGTAGAAGTTATCAACCTTGGAACAAAAGAAAGTCCTCAAGAAATTCGGATAGGGGTCACTTTATTTGTCGATGAACACAAAGGGATAGTAGACTTGCTCAGAAAGTTCAAAGACGTGTTCACGTGGTCTTACGAGGATATGCCGGGGGTAAGCACAGACATCATTCAACATCGGATTCTGTTGTATTCTGATGCTCAACCAATCGAACAGAAACTTTGACGTATGAAGCCAGAATGGACTCTGAAAATTAAAGAAGAAGTTACGAAGTAGATTAACGCTAGATTTTTGGAAGTAGTAGAATATCCTGAGTGGATTGCCGATGTCGTCCCAGTGTCGAAAAATGATGGAAAGGTCAGAATGTGTGTAGACTTTGGAGATCTAAACAAAACAAGCTCAAAGGATAGTTTCCCTTTGCAACACATAGATGTTCTAGTGGAAAGGATAGTACAGCAGGACACGCTTTGTTATCCTTCATGGATGACTTTTCGGGGTACAATCAGATAAAAATGGATCCTCGAGATATGTAAAAAATGTCATTCATCACACAATAGGGGACTTTCTGCTACAAGGTTATGCTTTTTGATTTGAAGAATGTCAGAGCCACCTATCAAAGAGCAGCCACAACTTTACTACATGACATGATACACAAGGAAGTCGAAGTCTATGTAGACGATATGATAGTCAAATCCAAAGAACGACTGAGGCATGTTGCTACTTTAGAAAAATTTCTCACAAGGATTCAAAAGTACCAACTCCGCCTCAACCCGCAAAAATGCGTATTTGGAGTAACTTCTGGGAAATTATTGTGATTTGTGGTCAGTCAAAAAGGGATCGAAGTAGACCCTGTGAAGATTAAAGCTATCCAAGAGATGCCACCGCTTGAGACTGAAAGACAGATTCGAGGTTTTCTGGGTAGAATCCAGTATGTTAGCAGATTCATCGCTCAACTCACCAACGTCTGCAAACCTATTTTCAAGCTTCTCAAGAAGAATGAACCAGCAGTTTGGAATGATCAATGTCAAAAGGCATTCGACCAAGTCAAGGAGTATCTCTTAAACCCACCTACACCGGGTGAACCACCTCTTCTTTATCTGTTAGTCAAAGAAGAAGCTATGGGATGCATGCTTGCACAGTATGACAAAGAGACTCGTAAAAAGAGGGCTATATACTACATCAGTAAAAAGATGTTAGAGTATGAACGAAAGTATTCGGCCCTCGAAAAAACTTGCTTAGCACTGGTATGGGTTACTCAGAGACCCTGACACTATATGTTGTCTCAATCAATTGTCCTGTTATCTCAGATGGATCCTCTCAAGTATCTTTTCGAGAAGTCGGCATTGATAGGGAGAGCCGCGCGATGGTTATTGTTGCTATCAGAATTTGACATCATGCATGTTACACAAAAATCTATCAAGGGGAGAGCTGTAGCAGAATACTTGGCAGATCACCCTGTAGTAGAAGGAATAAGGCCTGTCGATCAATTCCCAGATGAGAACATCTTGCATGTTAAAAGAAGAACCGCAGAACCAAATATGGCAGTTGTACTTTGATGGAGCCGCCAAGCAAAATGGGTATGGAATAGGGACAGTCATGTTTTCTCCGGAAGGATGCCACATTCCTATCGCTATTAAATTAGCCTTTTCGAATACTAATAACACGAATGAATACGAGGCATGCATCGCGGGGCTTGAAGCTTCTTTGAACCTGGGCATTACAGAAATTGAAGTTTTTGGGGATTTAGCCTAAGTCATATATCAGTCATTGGAAGAATGGAAGACTAGGGATGAAAAGTTGAAACCTTATCATGAGTATTTGTTAAACTTAGTCAGTAAGTTTAAAGCTATCATGTTCCAACACTTGTCAAGGAAGGATAACAGATTTGCTGACTCCTTAGCAACTTTATCTTCAATGATCCACTTACCCCCTGGCATGGAATTGAGGTCGATCACTGTTGAAGTCAAAGAAAAACCCGCATACTGCCATCAGATCAACATTGCTACTCAACTACCCGATGGAAAACCATGGTACACAGATATAAAGAGAGTGTTGGAAAAACAAAAATTCCTGGAAGAAGCATCGAGGAAGGAACGACAAATCCTACTAAGATTAGCATCTCAATTCATCATGTGCGCAGGAAGTTTATACAAAAGGTCTTATGACGGGATTCATTTGTCGTGTGTTGATGAAGATCAAGCTGAACAGATAATGGTTGAACTACATTCAGGAGAATGTGGCCCACACATGAGTGGGAAAATGTTAGCTAAGAAAATTGTGAGACAAGGGTACTACTGGCCCACGATGGAAACAGATTGTCACCACATGGTCAAGACCTGTCATAAATGCCAAATACATGCGAACCTTATATATGTGTCACCATCTCAATTAGTTGGTCTGACATCACCATGGTCATTCTCAGTTTGGGGAATTGACCTTATTGGTAAAATATCGCCTAAGGCTTCAAACGGGCATGAATACATTCTAGTTGCTATCGATTATTTTATCAAGTGGGTCGAAGCTGCCTCTTATGATGTCCTCACTGCGTCTCGAGTTGCAAAGTTTATCCAAACAAACATCATTAGTCGATACAGGATACTTTCGGAATTAATCTCTGATAACGGGTCACACTTCAAAGCTGAGGTTATTAAATTATGTTCTAAGTTCAAAATTTCACACCACAAATCATTCCCTTACTGCCCTCAGACTAATGGAGCAGTCGAAGCAGCTACCAAGAATCTAAAGACTATCCTCAGGAAATGTATCAATTACATCGAGATTGGTCAGAAAAACTGCCATTTACACTGTGGGCATATCGAACTTCAATCCGATCCTCTATTGGAGCTACTCCCTACTCCTTAGTATATGGCATGGAAGTTGTCTTGCTAGTTGAAATGGAAATTCTGTCTCTCAGGGTCCTGTTAGAAAGTCAGTTGTCAGAAGCATAATTGAATTTGATCGAAGAAAAATGAATAAGAACGTTGTATCATGTGCAAGCTTATCAAAGAAGAGTCGCCCGTGCGTTTGACAAAAAGATCAAGGCCCGTCACTTACAAGTCAAGGATTTAGTACTCAAAGAGAATCGGGCACCTATCTTTGACCCTAGAGGGAAGTTCAAACCAAATTGGGAAGGTCCGTTCATCGTCAAGGAAATACTATCAGGAAAAACTGTTAGGCTTCAAGATCATGATGGAATCGAATTACCAGAACCAACCAACCTTGACCAAATCAAACGGTACTACATTTAAGGAGGCCATCCTTAGCCGAATCAATCCTTATATTACCTAGTTACCCAGTTCAACATATCCTTTCTCAACCCCTTTGCAGCCTTTTCAAAAAGAAAAATTATGTCTTTTCTTTCTTAGCCCGATCACCTAACCCAGATGAGGGAAGATTCGAACTACGTCTTGGTTTGATCCCAAAATTCTGGGGTATGTAGGCAACCTGAGAAGTTACTTTAGGCCCGACCACATTAAAATAAAAAAATAGATTCCTCGACAAAGAAAAAAATCTAAAAAGAAAAAATTCAAAAAAATATCATCCAAAATAGGGAAGAAAATTCAAAGAAAAAGAGAAAAATGCCACACAAGGGACATTCAGGTTTTTGAGCCTTAGAATTCCTTTTTTTTATACCTAGTCCTAAGCCTACCTATAAAAGTCCTCCTAAGTACCGTGCAGAAACGTCAAGGAAGGTAGCAAAGCATGACTAGGCAGTAACTCTAGAAGTTCAGACGAAAAGAAAAAAAAAAGAAAAAAAACCTGCTAGGTTGAAAATCCGAAAAGGGCGACTTAGGCAAAAATTAAGGCAAGCTCGCAAGGTTGAAAATCTGGAAGGACGACTTTAGCAAGAATCAGAGCAAAGAAAAAAATAGCTCGCTAAATCGAAAACCTGAAAAGGCGATCTAGGCAAAAGCTAGAGCAAGCTCGCTAGATTGAAAACCTGAAAAGGCGATCTAGGCAAAAGTTAGAGCAACAAAGCAAAACAGAAGAAAATTCTTAGGAGGTTCGAGCTGAAACGTCAAAAGTCTGAATAATCAAGTTCAATACTTAACTTAAACCAGGCACAGACTCAGAACCCACAAGTATCTTATCTACGATCGATTTGAAAATTTTTACTTCCCCAAGTGAACCAAGGGAGAGAAGGGTGAATTCTATGACGAGTCTCAAAAGGAAATATTTTGTTCTCTTGAGCCTGACTCAAGATCTTCAATAAAATTAATCAAAATTAAAAGTTGGATTTTTATTGCGCTTGTGGTAATCAAATATTTCAAACCTTCATACAAGGGGAATTTTCTTTTCCTCTAAATATGTAGTTTCTCCCTTATACTAGGGGCATTTTTTTGCATGATGTATTCAATTATCTCCAATGCCATGTTTATTGTCAAACTAGGGGCATTTTGTTTTTGAACAATGTTAATCCTAAAAGATAATGGGAACACCAAACTTAAGGTTACTCTCTTGATAACAGTTTTTTAAAAAACCCTTGAGGTTCAAAACAAATAAAAACTCAGGTTTTAAATTCATAAAACTTTTTGATAAAACCCTTGAGAGTCAACAAAAGCGTTCCTGATCTCATATTTTGATTTTTGCCCAGAGAATAACTCATTTACCTAGAGTAGGAGGTATGGCATTCTTTCGTTCCTAGATTCTTTTCCAGATCCATTCATTCTTGGATTCGATCATTCTCTTCTAGATTCATTATCTTTGCTTAGATGCTGCCAAGGGTTATCCTAGATTTTGCTCAGTTACCGCCAAGGGTTAATTTGGATTTTGCTCAGTTTCCACCAAGGGTCATCTTGGATTTTACTCAGTTTCCGCCAAGGGTTATCTTGGATTTTGCTCAGTTGCCACCAAGGGTTAACTTGGATTTTGCTCAGATGCCGCCAAGGGTTATCTTGGATTTTGCTCAGTTTCCACCAAGGGTTATCTTGGATTTTGCTCAGTTGCTGCCAAGAGTTAACTTAGATTTTGCTCAGTTACCACCAAGGGTTATCTTGGATTTTGCTCAGATGCCGCCAAGGGTTATCTTGAATTTTCCTCAGATGCCGCCAAGGGTTATCTTGGATTTCGTTCAGATGCCGCCAAGGGTTAACTTGGATTTTGCTCAGTTGCCGCCAAGGGTTATCTTTGATTTTGTTCAGTTACCGCCGAGGGTTTTCTCGGAATTATGCTTAGTTTATGCTCTAATTATACTCAGATTATGCTCAGTTATACTCAGTTTATGCTCAAATTATGCTCAGTTATACTCGGTTTATACTCAGTTTATGCTCAGATTATACTCAATTATGCTCAGTTTATGCTCAGTCTATGCTCAGATTATGCTCAGTTTATACTCAATTTATATTCACTTTGTGCTCAGATTTTACTCAGTTCCAACTTAAACACTTTGAAATTTGTCTCAAATTTTAAGCCCACACACTTGCACAGTTGTTAATCAATCAAGGAGAATTTTCTAAAATTCAAGGATCTGGCACTGCCAGTGAGAGCTTACGCTCAAAGACCTGACATTTCTTTTTTCGGGGAGAGCTTTACCCTCAAGGATCCGAACACCCTAATGAATTGCTAAATCAGGCTGCAAAATGAACAGTCATTAACTTTGGCATTCGGATATCGCACTATCTACCATAATAGATTTGCTATCTAGTTCGCTTCAACCCTCTGCCAAAGAGGGGCATCTGTAAACATCCCATTTTTGCATTCGCCTGATTAATCAACTCGTCAACCCGATCGCAACGGTTCCGAATGGTGGATGTTTATTCCAATGCTTTATTTTGTTACTAGATATGTTTCAGAAATCCAGATGAGGTATCTCTTGATAAAATTGTAGAAACCACGCTATGCTAAGAAAATATGACCCCAAAAGCTTAGAAATCATTATTTTTCAGACAAAAAGAAGCTTCACGATAAAAATAACTAAATAATGACCAAATTACCAAAATACCCCTAATCTTAAAATATCCCTAGAGTCTACATTACGCTTAGGAAAACTCTTTCAAACACATAAAATAATAAATCGAAACCAAATAAATCATTTCGCCAATTTTCATAGAATTCGACAAAATTATGATAATGTCCCTCATAAAGTTCAAGATCATTTCACACAAAAACTTCATAAATGACAAAAATCAACATTCCCATTGAATTCCTTACGAAAAACCGATTTCAAAGCATCCTGGAACATTGAAAAAATACTTAAAATGCGAAAAGTCTTCTCCGAGTGCAAAACGATAATTTCACAATTTTCATAATTAAAATTTTTTAAATTAATAAATAAAATATTAAATAATTAAATTGAAACATTAATGAAATTAATTTAAATATTTGAACCAAAGAAATCGATCAATCAGGCTCTCAGGCAAAATTATTGAGGGTTGCCAAGATATTTCTTCAAGGACCCCTCCATTTGGGGGTCCAAAGAATTAAAGATATAATAGAGGGGGGTTCTCCAAAAAATTAAAGTCAATCAATTAAGACTAAAGTAAATCAAATAAGACCAAAAGTCAAAACCCTAATAGAGTTCCAATTAAATAATAACTCTATTTAATAGAGTTCTAAGTAAAATATAACTCTACTTGAAACAATTCTAATTAAAATACAACTCTACCTAAAACAATTCTAACTAAATACAACTCTAAGTAAAAGAATTCAAATTAAACACTAATTCTATCTAAATCAACCCTTAAAAAAATCTATAAATAGGCGTCCTCACATCCTATTTTCGTATCAAATAATAAACCCTAAGAGAAGTAAGTCAAAAAGCTTCCCTAGCCTCCCATAAACCCTAATTTTGAAGCCCCAACTCCTTACCTAACACTCATACTTCGATTTTAGCTCGAAAAACACCTAGAAGTCTTTCAAAAACACTCAGAAATTCACAAAAAAATCTGAAGAATCTAAATCTAAGAAAGAGATACCTCACCTGGAGATCAGAAATCAGATCCGGAGACAGAACGAAGCGAGGAGTACTGTACAAGGAGTTACTCTGTCAGATCTAAGGGAATACAATCGTTGTGCATCGAAGGTAAAATTTACTTTATTTTTTTATCTAGGTTTTGTAAGCAATGTAATCTTATTTGGGATAAGTAGAGACCGGTATTGGCCGGGCGGGGTTGGTGCCTAACACCTTCCAACCTCGTAATGTGATCCCCGGATTCAGTTTTTCTTTAGTAGATTAGTTTCTTATCCGTTTAGAGTCAATATTCGGTTCCTAGACCGTAATAACTAGGAGGCGACTCCCAAACCTCAAGAGTCAAAAGCGGATCCGCGCACCCCGCGGATTGAGGGTGCTTTTACCCCTTGATAATATTTTAAATAAACCCTGAAAATTCATGCAATGATTATTCAGAAGGAAAATAATTCTATTGCACTCTTGAAAATTATTGACAAATAATGTTTTCATTGAATACAACTTTCACAAATCTGATTATTTTTGCAAGTCATTTTCTTTTTAAAAAAATACATTATAGTAATTTTTCAAAGTCCATGCAAAAAAGAAAAATTTCAAGGTTCATGCAAAAATATATATTTTGTAAATCATTTTTTCTTCCTTCTCTTTTCTTTTGGAAAACATTTATTCCGGAAAACACTTTTCTTCTGGAAAACATTTTTCTTCTTTTAAAATGGGTTGAAACCCGAACTTAGAAAAGAATTTGATTTCCATTTTGATTTAAATTTATTCTTTATTCGGTCGGTGTACCCATTTTAATCAAGTAAAACAAAAAACTTTAATCATTGAGGACAATCATACATTCTGATCTCATTATTCACAAGGTTTCATTCAATAAACAACCCGGGAACACCCACGATAAGTTCCAGTTGTGACCTATAGGGAGGTTTCTAGACTCTAGGTTTACTACGTGCTATGCAATTTATTTGGCCACCCTTGCCCAAGTACACCTATATACCTCTTGATACGTGGTAACTTGGTTTGATATACCATATAGGTGATAATTCAAAACTTCAACTCATTTCTCTCAAGTCAAAAACAGCCAGTTTAATCTCCAGATTAGAGGTGGCGCACGATGCTTGAGCAAAGACACTCTTAAATCACCTCTTTTCTAGAATAGACATAGGCTATCTTCTAATACCATAGTACATCGGAGCAGGATCTTGCTTAGGCACTGCTTTGAACCAAGAAGTGCAACTGATGTACTTGGATCATCTTTGATATACCTATGGGTACGAGTCAAGAGTTGTAGCATTCATAAATGGTTTGGCATCCCATGAGGGGACCGACCACGTACTAGTACTACATTGGCAAACGGGACATGTGACTGTGCAGCTTACAATAGGTCAAAGGCTCAGGTCGCTCCAGCTTGGGTGTGAAAGCGCCCTCGATCCGCGGGGTGCGCGGACCCGCTTTTGACCCTTGAGGTTTGGGAGTCGCCACCTAGTTATTACGGTCTAGGAACCGATCAATGACTCTAAACGGATAAAAACTAATCTAAAACCAAAAAAAACTGAGTTCGGGGATCATGTTACGGGATTGGAAGGTGTTAGGCACCAACCCCGCCCGGCCAAAGCCGGTTTCTACTAAATTCCCAAGTAAATTACATTGCTAAAACCTAGATAAAAAAAAATTACCTTTCCGATGCAAGGACTTTGTTCCCTCAGATCTGACAAAAAGAGCTCCTTGTACCGTGCTCCCTTGCTTCGTTCTGTTTCCGGATTTGTCTTTGGATCTCCGAGGCAAGGTATCTCCTTGTTTTTGAATCTGAACTCTTCAAATTCGTTGCGGATTTGGGGGTGTTTTTAGAAGGCTTTTGGGTGTTTTCTAGACTAAAATTGAAGGGGGGATGTTAGCTAAGGAGTTGGGGCTCCAAAACTAGGGTTTATGGGGGGCTAGGGGAGCTTCTAGACCTACTTCTCCTAGGGTTTATGATTTGATACGAAAATAGGGTGTGAGCACCTCTATTTATAGATGTTTTTAGGGGTTGATTTGGATAGAGTTAGTGTTTAATTAGAGATCTTTTAATTAGAGTTGTGTTTTAGTTAAAATTGTTTTAGGTAGAATTGTGTTTTAATTAAAATTGTTTTAGGTAGAATTGTGTTTTAATTCAAATTATTTTAGGTAGAATTGTTTTTAAGTTAGAACTCTATTAGATAGAGTTATTATTTAATTAGATCTCTATTATGACTTTTAGTCTTATTTGATTGACTTTTAATGTTTTGACTTTGGTCTTAATTGATTGACTTTTAATATCTTGACTTCAGTCTTGCTTAATTGACTTTAATTTTGACTGTAGTCTCACTCGATTGACTTTAATACCTTAACTTCAGTCTTGCTTGATTTACTTTAAATTTTTGGAGAAGGCCCCTTTCATTATTTCTTTAATTCTTTGGACCCCCAAATGGAGGGGTCCTTAAAGAAATATCCCACGAACCCTCAACAATTTTGCCTGAGAGTCCGATTAATCGATTTTTTAGGTTCAAAATTTTAAATTAATTTCATTAATGTTTCACTTTAATTATTTAATATTTTATTTATTAATTTCGAATTTTTTAATTATGAAAATTGTGAAATTACCGTTTTGCCCCCGGAGAGGACTTTTCACGTTTCAAGTCGGTTTTTAATGTTCTAGGATGTTTTAGAATCGGTTTTTCATAAGGAATTCAATGAGAATGTTGGTTTGTGTCATTTATGAAATTTTTTGTGTGAAATGATTGTGAACTTTATGAGGGGCATTTTCGTAATTTTGTCAAATTCTGTTAAAATTGGTGAAATGATTTATTTGATTTCGATTTATTATTTTATGTGTTCGAGAGAGTTTTCCTAAGCGTAACGTAGGCTCTAGGGTTGTTTTGATGTCAGGGGTATTTTGGTAATTTGATCAATTTTTAGTGATTTTTATCGTGAAGCTTCTTTTTGGTCTGCAAGATGATGATTTCTATGTTTCTGGGGTTGTGTTTTCCTAGCGTAGCGTGATTTCTAAGGTTTTGTCAGTTCGAGATACCTCATCCGGATTTCTGAAACACATCTGGTAACAAAATAAAGCAACGGAATACACATCCATCATTGGGAATCCTTGCGATCGGGTTGACGAGTTGATTAATCAGGCGGATGCAAAAATGGGGTGTCTACAGGGTGCATCAATATACCTTTCAGAGTCACCTGATCAAATGGTACTAATGCCCCAGTTTAATATACCCTAAGGTACATGACTGGAGTTGTGATTTTCATGAATGACGTCACATCTCCGAAGAGATCGGGCCACGCACTAGTGCAATGTTGGTTATATTGGGACATGTTAGCGTGCAAAACAATAAACGTGCTAGTTGTATGTGCAAAACAGGGTGGGGTGTGCCCGGGGCCTTTTTTAAAAAAATGGGCCCATGGGCCTGATCATTTCATCACAACATGAATATTAACCAAAATAAATATCAATCTAATTATCAAAATAAGCACATCAAGCATATATCTCAATCAAGATTATGGCAATGTTAGATAAACAACCAACTAATAATCGGATCCAATCATTGAAATAAGCACACAATTTTTAGTCCAAGTCAAAAAGATTTTTTTCATGCATGGTAAACCTTTTGCGAACATAGGCTAGCTTGACCAACTCATAAGGTTTCAAATATCACTAAGGGTCATTAGGCTAACATGGTTCATCACATTTATAATCCAATATCACAACCTTTTGCATTTAATGAAAAAGTTCAATATGCACATATATATTTATATATACATAACTTTGATCCAAAATTTTGAAAAATGAGTAGCTACAAAATCAAATTTAAAATCAAAATGAAGATTAATTTTTAAGAATTTTCTTTTAAATTTTTTCTCCTTTTAAAAAAAAAAAAAAAATTTCTTAAAATTTTGTCCAGCATTGGACCATGCTCTTGGATGCCACGCAGAGAGATCAAAATTCCAAAACATGATCTGATGGCACATGGTTATAACACACAAAATTATGAGATTTTAGAAATATAAAAGTTAATTTTTGTCATTGAATTTCAATTTTAAATTTGGGAGATCATAACAATCCATTTTTATACCCGTGATCAAAATAGTTTTTTTTTCTAAATTTTTCTTTTAAATCGGAGATTTTCCATGAAATATAGAAACAGTGGTATTGGATTTTTAATTTGATAATCCCAATGGACCTAATGACACTTATTAAGATTTAATATCTTACTAAGTTAGTCATGAAAGCATGACCCATAAAGTGGATTCCATCACATTTTTTTTTATTGTTGAGGTTGCTAACAACACATACAATTTACATAACCTTTTTGAATTTTTTTCATAAAATGCATTAAAGTCAAACATCACTATTGCCCTTATCTTGCTGATAAGTCAATGAAGTCACCCAACCTGTTCATTTGTAAACAGCCCCAACTATAACTGTTGCACTTGTAGGTTTTTGAACCAAAATCCAAGAAAGAGTGGCAAGAAATAGAAATAAGAAGAAATGAAAAATTAGTTCCAAATCCATCACAACTGCTTCAACACCGATTCAACTTGATTAAAATAACTCAGTCTTCCCTTGGTAAGAAAAAAATCTTACTAAACTATCAAGGCTAGCCTATTCCCAAGTTATGAAACAAAACTTTTTGTTTTTATGTTGCTGCCAGCAACACTCAAACTCGTTCATTGAAAAAATAGCTGCCACAACATGCTGCCAACACTTGAATACTTCAACTTTTCTTTTCCTTTTTTAATGTTGTTGGCAGCAACATTGACTCAAAAGTGAAATACTTGAATTTTTTTTTTTTTTTACAAAAGCATAAATCCATGTAGCATTAATAAAAATTTGGTGTGACCATAATGACTCAACAAAATCATAATTTCTGGTGCAGAGAGGGCTTCCATAGAACCCTTTTCTCCTTTTTAATTTTTTTTCAATGGACATGATTTAATTTCACACCCATCAACACCCACGCGGATTGTGCGAAATCTCTCTGCATCAAAACTAGCAACTTTGTCAAGCCATTGTTCATCGTCATTGTGTCTCGTGTTTTCCAATCTCTAGCAAAGAACTACAAATGCTCCAACCTTTTGTGAGAGACGAAATCATCTCCAACAATTTCAAGATTTTTTTTTTATTGTCGAAACATTGGAATGATCTAATTGAGAGAGAAGCCGCCCCAATATTTAAATCGATCCAAGTCCCTTCTCAAACACCAAATCAGATATGGTTTTTTCTTATTTTTTTAATCCGTTTGTCACGCACAAGTTTGAAGAAGAAAGAGAGTGAAAAGGAAAAACCTTGTTTTTTACTTTCAGCACACCATGCACATAGCTGCTGATTTTTTTTTTTTTTTTTTTATATTTGCGATCAAAAAAATCTGGATGATTCTTCCAATTGAAAAAAAATAGGGTTTTTATTAGAAAAGAAAATTGGGGGTTTTGAAGCTAAAGAAATCTGGATTTGGCATGAGTGAAGTGAGAGAGGAATCGAGAAGAAGAAAATCGAGTGACAATCTCGCTCATTTTTTTAGTGGTGGTTTCATGGCTGTTTTGATCGAGCTGAAAAGTTACTCTTCGATCAGAACCCATGAGGGAGAGAGAGAAAAATTAGGAAACATTGATATCTCCTTCTCTGTCTGTTGAAGAAGAAGATGAATAAAAAAAACGTTTTTTTCTATTGCACACTAGCAATTCTTTTTTTTTTTTTTTTTTTTTTTTTTTTGTAAAAACGTTGTTGCCCTTTGGCAGCAAAAAGAAAAAAAAAATCCTTTATTTTTTTTAAACGTTGCTGCCCATTAACAGCACATTAAAAAAAATTAACACACACTAGCTCCACTTTTTTTATTTTTTAATAACTATCAAAAGATAGATCATTGGACGCTTGATGAATATTAAAAAGAAAGAAAGAAAAAATTAAAATTTATCTTTTAAAAAAAAAAAACCGACAACCTCCATGTTTTAACAATCATTAATCCATCTTGAACAAACCGATTTCTTGAAATCCTTCACCATTTACGGTCACCTTAAGTAACCTTCGATTGAACCACAGAAAATAATATAGCAAATCAACGCACTCAAAATCGAACCGAATAATTAATGATTGAACCAACAAGTACAATAAAAAAAACTGATAAACAAACAATAAAAAGAAACAGACTAAAAACTAAATAAAAAAAATAAAAAACTAGGTCATTAGCAATGTTCCCATACTTGGGATTTTTCAAGTCTGATACTCAATAATCCTCAGTGGAGTCGCCACTGAAAGCCCCCTCGATCCGCGGGGTGCACGGATCCGCTTTTGACCTTTGAGGTTTAGGAGTCGCCACCTAGGTATTGCGGCCTAAGAACCAAATATCGACTCTAAACGTATAAAAAGAACTAATCTACTTAAAAAAATAACTGAGTTCGGGGATCACATTATGAGGTTGGAAGGTGTTAGGTACCAACCCCGCCCGGCAAACGTCGGTCTCTACTAATTCTCAAATAGAACTACATTGCTGAAAAGACCTAATCAATAAAAAAAAATTTAATCTTTACCTTTACGAAGACAACGGTCTTATTCCCTCAGATCTGGTAGAATAGTTTTTCGTACAGCACTCCTCGTTTCGTTCTGTCACCGGATTCGTTTCGGATCTCCAAAATAAAATATCTCCTTCTAAATTTTTTTATTTTTTTATGGATTTCTGAGGTATTTTGGAAGGGTTTATAGGCATTTTTTGAGCTAAAGTTGGGGTATGGATGTTAGGTAAGGAGTTAGGGCTTCAAAATTAAGGTTTATGAGAGGCTAAGGAAGCTTTTTCACCTACTTTTTCTAGGGTTTCTTTTTTTATTCGAAAATAGGTTGTAGGAACCCCTATTTATAGATTTTTGTAAGTGCTTATTTTGATAGAGTTAGTGTTTAATTATAATTCTTTTAGAAAGAGTTATTGTTTAATTATAATTGTTTTAGGTAGAGTTATATTTTAATTAGAATTATTTTAAATAGAGTTATTATTTAATTAGGATTGTTTTAAATAGAGTTATTATTTAATTAGAATTATATTAAAGTTTTGACTTTTAGTCTCACTTGATTGACTAGAATTTAGGGTTTCGACTTAAGTCTTACTTGATTGACTTTAATATCTTGAATTTAGTCTTACTTGATTGACTAGAATTTATGGTCTCGACTTAAGTCTTACTTGATTGACTTTAATATCTTGACTTTAGTCTTACTTGATTGACTTTAAGATCCTGACTTTAGTCTTACTTGATTGACTTTAAGATTGACTTTAAGATTTTGACATTAGTCTTACTTTATTGACTTTAATATTAATTAGGATTTCACTTTACATTAATTAATTTTTTAATTATTAATTTTTTAATTATTAATTTTAAAATTTTTAATTATTAAAATTATAAAATTACCATTTTACCCTCGGAGAGGATTTTTTGTGTTTTAAGTCAGTTTTTGATGTTCTAAGATGTTTTGGAATCAATTTTTCGTAAGTAATTCAATAGAAATATTGGTTTTTATCATTTACAAAAAATTTTGTGCAAAATGATCGTGAATTTTATGAGGGGCATTTTCGTAATTTTGTCAAATTCTGTGAAAATTGGCGAAATGATTTATTTGATTTCGATTTGTTGATTTATGTATTTGAAAGGGTTTTTCTAAGCGTAATGTAGGCTCTGGAGATGTTTTGAGATTAGGGGTATTTTGGTAATTTAGTCATTTTTTAGTGATTTTTATCGTAAAGCTTCTTTTTGTCGACAAGATGATGATTTCTACGTTCTTGGGGTTATATTTTTCTAGCGTAGTGTGGTTTCTACATTTTTGTTAGTTTGAGATACCTCATCCGAATTTTTGAAACATATCTAGTAACAAATAAAACATTGGAATATCATCCATCATTGGGAACCGTTGCAATCGGGTTGATGAGTTGATTAATCAGGTGAATGCAAAAATAGGGTGTCTACACCAGGCAAAGACTCATAAGTCACAAGTATCTTGTCTACGATTGATCTAAATTTTTTTTGCTTCCCCAAGTGAATCAAAGGGGGAGAAGGGTGAATTCCATGATGAGTTTCAGAAGAAAATATTTTGCTTTCTTGAGCCTACTTAAAATCTTCAATATAAAAAGTCGAAATTAAAAGTTGAATATTTATTGTGCTTGTAGTAATCAAATATTTCAAACCTTCATACAAGGGGCATTTTCTTTCTTCTCTAATATGTAGTTTCTCACTTATATTAGGGGTATTTTTTGTTTTTTTATAAGATGTGTTCAATACAATGTTTCCTATCAAATTAAGCGCATTTTGTTATCAAACTTGATCAATGTTAATCCTAAGAGATAACGGGAACCCCTAATTTACGGTTACCCTTTTGATAGTATTTTTTTGAAAACCCTTAAGGTTAAAAAGAAGTTAAAATTCATAAAATTTTGAAAAACCTTGAGGTTCAAACAGAAGCGTTTCTGATCTCACATTTGATTGTGTCTAGAGATTAACTCATACCCTTTCACCTAGAATAGGAGATAGGGCATCTTTCTTTCCCAGATTCAATTATCCTTTCCCAGATCTATTCACTCCCAGATTCATTTTCATTCTTTCTTTCCCATAGTCAATCATCTTTTCCCAGATCTATTCACTCCCACAATCAATCATTATTTTCCAGATTCATTTTCAAACATTCTTGTCCAGATCTAGTCATTCCCAGATTCAATCACTCTTTTCCAGATTTATTTTCAATCTTTCTTTCTCATATTCATTCCTTCCTTCTCAGTTTTACACAGCCAGATACCGCCAAGGGTTATCTTGGATTTTGTTTAGTTGCCGCCAAGGGTTAACTTAGATTTTGCTCAGTTGCCGCCAAGGGTTATCTTGGAATTTGCTCAGTTGCCGTCAAGGGTTATCTTTGATTTTTTCTAGTTATCGCCAAGGGTTAACTTGAATTTTGCTCAGTTGCCGCCAAGGGTTATCTTGGATTTTGCTCAGTTGCCGCCTAGGGTTATCTTGGATTTTGCCTAGTTACCGCCAAGGGTTAACTTGGATTTTGTTCAGTTGCCACCAAGGGTTATCTTGGATTTTGCTCAGTTGCCGCCAAGGGTTATCTTGGATTTTGCCTAGTTACCGTCAAGGGTTAACTTGGATTTTGTTCAGTTGTCGCCAAGGGTTATCTTGGATTTTGCTCAGTTCCCGTCAAGGGTTAAATTGGATTTTACTCAGTTGCCGCCAAGGGTTAACTTGGATTTTACTCAGTTGCCACCAAGGGTTAGCTTGGATTTTGCTCAGTTGTCGTCGAGGGTTATCTTGGATTTTGCTCAGTTGCTGCTAAGGGTTAACTTGGATTTTGTTCAGATGCCGCCGAGGGCTTTCTCAAAATTATGCCCAGATTATGCTCAAATTTTACTCAGTTTTACACAATACACACACTCACACTTGCACTTTTTAGTTAGGGAGAATTCTCAAAAATTCAAGGATCTGATGTTGTCAATGAGAGCTTGCGCTTGAGGACCTGACAATTTTTAGTTTGAGGAGAGGATTATCTTCAAGGATCCAAACATCTTAACAAATTGTTAAATCAGGCTGTAAAATGAACTGTCATTAGCTTTGACATTCGGATATCGCATTATCTACTAAAATAGATTTGCTATCTAGTTTGCATCAACCCTCTGCCAAAGAGGGGCATCTGTAGACACCCAATTTTTGCATTCACCTGATTAATCAACTCGTCAACCCGATTGCAACGGTTCCCAATGATGGATGATTATTCTAATGCTATATTTGGTTGCTAGATATGTTTCAGAAATTCGGATGAGGTATCTCAAACTAACAAAACTATAGAAACCACGCTACGCTAGGAAAATATAATCCCAAAAACATAGAAATCATCAGTTTTCAAACAAAAGGAAGCTTCATGATAAAGATCACTAAAAAATGACTAAATTACCAAAATACCCCTAACCTCAAAACATCCGTAGAGCCTACATTACACTTAGAAAAATCCTTTCAAACACATAAAATAACAAATCGAAATCAAATAAACCATTTCACCAATTTTCACAAAATTCGACAAAATTACAAAAAAGTCGCTCATAAACTTCATGACTATTTCGCACAAAAAATTTCATAAATGATAAAAACTAATATTCTCATTGAATTCCTTATGAAAAATCGATTCCAAAACATCCTGGAACATTAAAAAATAACTTAAAAAGTAAAAAGTCATTTTCGAAGGTAAAATGGTAATTTTACAATTTTAATAATTAAAAGTTTAGAATTTAATAATTAAAACATTAATTAATGTAAGTGAAATCCTAATTAAAATTCAAGTCAATCTAGTAAGACTTAAGTCAAAATCCTAAAATTTAAGTCAATCAAGTAAAACTTAAGTCAAAATCTTAAAATTCAAGTCAATCCAGTAAGACTTAAGTCAAAATCCTAAAGTCAAGTCAATAAAGTGAGAATTAAGTCAAAATCCTATATTCTAGTCAATCAAGTAAGACTTAAGTCAAAGCCCTAAATTCTAGTAAATCAAGTGAGATTTAAGTTAAAACCCTAATCAATCTAGTAAGACCAAAGTCAAAACCCTAATAGAATTCTAATTAAACTCTAACTCTATCTAAAAGAATTCTAATTAAACTCTAAAACTATCTAAAAGAAACCTAATTAAACTCTAAAACTGTCTAATAGAATTCTAGTTAAACTATAAAACTATCTAATGTAATTCTAATTAAACACTAACTCTATTTAAAAATAATTTTAATTAAACACTAACTCTATTTAAAATAATTATAATTAAACACTAACTCTATCTAAAAAAACACTTTAAAAATCTATAAATAAGGGTCCCTACAACCTATTTTCGTGTCAAAAAATAAACCCTAAGAAAAGTAGGTCAAAAAGCTTTCCTAGCTTTCCATAAACCCTAATTTTGAAGTTCCAACTCTTTACCTAACATCCATACCCCAATTATTATTATTTAGGTATTTTTAGTAATGTAATCATTTTTGGGAATTAGTAGAGACCGACGTTTGCCGGACGGGGTTGGTGCCTAACACCTTCTAACCCTGTAATGTGATCCCCGGACTCAGTATTTTTTAATAGATTAGTTGTTTTTTTATCCATTTCGAGTCAATGTTCAGTTCCTAAATCGTAATAACTAGGTGACTACTCCCAAACCTCAAAGGTCAAAAACGGATCCGCACACCCAGTGAATCGAGGGCACTTTCAGAGGTAGGGGTGGAATTTTTCAACAGCATAGACCACTGCTAGCATTTCCTTCTCTGTTGTAGAGTAGTTAAGCTGAGCATCGTTAAGGATTTTACTAGCATATTGGATAACATGAGGTTGTTTTTCGATTTGCTGACCCAAAACAACGCCTATTGCATAATCTGAAGCGTCGCACAGAACTTCGAATGGAATATTCTAGTTTGGAGGTTGAATAATGGGTGCCGAGGTTAACTCGGACTTAAGTTTGTTGAACACAGAGAGACATGACTCTGAAAAGTCGAAATGAACATCCTTTCCCAATAGCTCACATAAAGGCTTCGAGATTTTCCTGAAATCTTTAATGAATCTACAATAGAAACCCGCATGGCCTAGGAATGACCTAATTTCTTTGACTGTTTTAAGAGGTGGTAATTTTTCGATTAGACCTACCTTTACCTCAATCCCCTTAGCAGAAACAATCTGCCCTAGCACAATCCCCGATGTTACCATGAAATGACATTTTTTTTCAATTGAGGACTAGATTGACCTCTTTGCAACGTACAAGGACCAAAGTCAAGTGATGAAGACATTCCTCAAAACTTGGTCCAAAAATTGAAAAATCATCAATGAACACTTTGAGATATCTTTCTAGCATGTCGAAAAATATACTCATCATGCACCGTTGAAAAGTAGCGGGTGCATTGCACAATCCAAAAGGCATGCGAAGATACGCAAAAGTTCCAAAGGGGCAGGTGAAAGTTATTTTCTCTTGATCGATTGGAGCAACATGTATCTGGTTGTACCCGGAATAACCATTTAAAAAGTAATAGTAAGAATGTCCTGTTAGATGCTCTAACATTTGATCAATGAAAGGTAAAGGGAAATGATCATTGGGAGTCATCGAGTTGAGTTTCTTATAATCGATACACACTCTCCATCCATTTTGAACTCAGGTGGGGATTAATTCGTTGTCATGGTTCACTACCACAGTGATACTAGATTTCTTAGGAACTACTAGTATAGGACTCACCCAACGACTGTCAGATATAGGATAGATAATAATCGCATTTAGTAATTTCATCACTTCTATCCGAACCACGTCTTTCATGACAGGATTTAGCCGTCTCTGAGGTTTTAAGGAAGACTTAGCGAAATCCTCTAAACGAATATGGTGCATCACCACAGATGGATTAATTCCCTTGATGTCAGCTATGTTCCAACCAATAACTTCTTGATGTTCTCTTAATACTCCTAACAACTTTTCCTCTCAAACTTTATTGAGATGAGATGAAATGATCACGGGCAATGTTTGATTCTTGCCAAGAAATACATATCTCAAGGTCTCTAGAAGCGACTTGAGTTCTAATTTTGGAGGCTCGACATAGGAAGGAACAAGATTAGATGTACGCACAGGAAGACTTTCAACTTTTTCGTGCCACCGTAAGAAATCTAAGAATGGAACGGATTCAAGCAAAGCATTGACTTATCTTATAGACTCTTCTACGTCCAAGTCAAGACCAAAGTGAGCCAAACATTTCGTTAGGGGATCAAAGTACCCTAACTCTTGATACGTTTGATTGACTAGCATATCTATCATGTTCACTTCTTCCATACCATCATCTACACCAATTCCTTGGAAATTATGGAAGACATTTAATATCACTTTCATATCATCAAATGCTAAAGTCATAATCCCGTTTCTACAACGAATGACTGCGTCAAACGTGGCTAAGAATGGACGTCCTAAGAAGATAGGAATATGACTGTTCGAATTAATGACTAGCTATATGTCTAAGACAACAAAGTCAACAGGAAAATAGAAATCTTTGACTTTAACTATCACGTCCTCAACTATACCTTTCGGAATTTTTATGGACCTATCGGCTAGACTCAACGTGATATTGGTGGGTTTCAAAACCCCCAAACCTAATTGTTTATAAACCAAATATGGTAAAAGATTCACATTGACCCCTAAATCTAAGATACATTTTTCGACCACTTGATTTCCAATATGAATTGAAATTGTCAGACATCTAGGATCCTTAAATTTTGGTGCAATCGTTTGTTGGATGAACGACGAAGCTTGGGCAGCCATGATGGCTTCCCGAGGAAACGGTATTTTTCTTTTAGCTGCGACCAAATCCTTTAGGAATTTCGCATAAGAAGGTATCTACTTAATGGCATCTAAGGATGGTATATTGATATGCATATTTTGGAAGACTTCTAAGACACCTTCAAACTGCTTACCTTTTTTAGAATCTCTAAGGTGATGGGGAAATAGAACTTTTGGAATTAGCAAAATGATGGGAGGATTTTTCAAATCTTTCTCTTCTCTTTTGGAGATTCTATAACTTCTTTTTTAACTTTGTCCTTCTCTAGGACTTTTTCTCCCTTGTTAATAGGTTAGTCCTTGTTGTCCACCTTCTTTTCCGAATGCAAGGTGTGGATAGCCTAGATTGGGTCTTGTGAAACTCTAGAATGGCTTCCTACTTCGCATTGACCTTTCGATCCATTTGAAATCAAAGGTTGACTTTTAGGGTTATGGATAATCTGAATAGAAAATTGACCTTTCTCTCTCCCACTCAAGGAGAGAGCTAACTGTTCCAACTGAACTTCCATCTTAGCTATGGATTGTGCAGTGACCTGGTTAATCTGAGTTTGATTTTGATGGGTTTACTATTGAGTTTGGATGAACTGTTGTTGCTGCCTCATGAACTCAGTAATCATAGATTCTAAGGATGACTGTTGTTGGGCAGGCTGCTGGTAATTGGTCATGGGTTCTGGTATAATGGCTCTACAATCTGTAGATTGTTGGGGTTGATAAGAGACTTGAGGAATAATGGCTTGGTTTGTGGAATAATCAGATTGCCTAGGAAAACTCTTATTGTAACCTGACGGACCACTAGATTAAATAGATTCGTTCTATCTGTACGAGAAATTAGGATGAAACCTATTATCTGGGTGATACGTTTGGCTAAAAGAGTTCGGACTTGGCTTCCTAAAAGCACTATAGCCACTAATCGCATTTACTTGTTCAGCTTTGATTTGAGGCAAGGTGGGACAACACTTGACCAAATGGTCATTACCGTCACATATGATGCACAAAAAACTTGGTTCAACAATTACTTGCGAAATTGTATGAGGGTCTAGGTGAGGTTTGGATGCTGAGATGGTAAAGACATCTAACTTCTTTGTGAGATTGTTCATCCCACTTACTAGATTAGATATGACATTTTTGAGATCAAGGTCTGCCTTCATCTTATACATGCATGTCTTCCTAACTGGATCGTCTCTATCAAATTCTTTCTGATTAGTGCTCCAATTTTGAGTACTCTAGGCTAACTCTACGAGGAAATCGTACGTTTGATTGGGAGTCTGGTTCATGAGCTGACTCTTATGCATTGACTCGACTAAGGTATGCTGATTCATTATTAATCATCTATAAAATCTTTGCATCAACTGTGCTTTGTCAATACCATGGTGTGAGCACTTAACTAATAAATCATTGAATCTTTTTCAAATTTGAGAAAATTCATCATCAAGACGGGCTCTAAAATTTCTAATGGACTCTTTCATTTTCTCAGTTTTGACCACAGGGTAGAATTTGGCCATAAATTTCTTGGATAAAACATCATAGGTGGATATAAAATTGGGTGCTAGGGAGTTCAACCACGTAGCTGCGTGGTCTTCCAAGGATAATGGGAACAAAATAAGCTTGATACTCTTTTCATCTAGATTCTGATTTCTAAAAATTTGACATATAGTCAAGAATCGATTAAGGTGGGTAAGGTTGTTCACGCTCAAAACCGTGGAACTTAGGGAGCATATTGATGGTGGCAGCCCTATTTTCAAACTGAGGTGCATTGTTCAATGGTAAAATAATGCATGTAGGAGGAGATGCGGAAGCTGGAGCGAAGAGCTCATTAAGAGTTCACTCTCTATCATCCATCTTAACTACTGATGGTGTCTTGCGTATTCTACTAAGGGTACATTCGATCTCAGGATCAAATGGTTCTAACACGTTGTTCTGTGAACGTCTACCAAGCATGTAAATCAGACAGTCAATCAAACAATCACGAAAACAAAAGACTGGACCTAGATAGGTTGCCTAAAGTTAGACAGCTCCTAACTGGGTAGAAATAGCGCAACAAGTCTTCCAACTCGGTTCTTTGAAGTCAATTTTGAATCATTAGGATCTCCAGATAAAAGATGACGCAAAATTCATAAGCAAGGGCACTCTTAAATCACCTTCCTTTCTTGAATAGACTGAGTCTATCCCCTCAAAAGGCAAGAACTTACTAGATACAAAAGATGACCAAAAAGCGCAATTGGCACAACTTGAAGTGAAATTTCTCTTATTGAGCTCGTGGACCCTATAGTCAAGTCTAATTGATTTAATTAATTTGATTAGATGACTAGTGAGTTGATTATCCTAATTAGAGTAAGAAATTGGTAATGACTTCCAATCCTTATCTTATCATGCCATCCCTAGGAGAGGGGTGCTATTTACTACTTAATTAACTATTTCAAGTGTGTGCAAATTGAAAAAATAATATACAAAGGCAAGGAGTAACCCACTAACATAGAGAGGCGAAGATGTTTCGAGATTACCTCCCATGCTAGACGGGGTGAAGACGATTTGAATCGACTTAGGCCATCAACTCCAATTTTTGTGTGCGAACCTAAGGAGGCGTGACGGTATTGTCCACCTGTCGTCCTTCCTTAGTCTATTATAATCGAAGCCTTCTTAGATAATTAAAAAAAATTACAAGGAATCCTATACAAGAGTTTCTAAAACAAAAAAATAAACCTATCTAAAGATTAAAGGAAATTGAAAGAAGAAAAGAAAAAAAATGTTCACTTACAAGAAGAAAAACAGAAATATTAGCAGAAATGATAGTAAATAGACTCAAAAATAGAATCTGACTTACCACAATCTTGCTAACTAAGTCACATTTTATAAAAACTTCGTTCTACCCCAAATCGATATACTATAATAGTTAATCGGAGATCAGAGCAGAAAGTTACAGTCAGTTTAAGTTCTGTTGTCTAGGGTGAAAAAAAAAATGGGAATGACTTTTTTTTTCAATGTTTTTTTATCTCTTAAAACCTCAAGAACACTTGAACTTATAGAAAGAAACCAAAAGAAAAAATAAAATAAAATAAAAATGAAAGAAATGAATTTTAAATCAAAACTTATCATTACTACCTTTACCTTTCCCCTGCAGCGGTGCTAAAATTCTAATGAGACTATCGTTGTTCCTCTCACTCGAGTTAATATTAATCTTACTTTTACCTTACTTGTGAGGCAAGTAGGCGATCGAACCCAAGAAAAAGAAGGAATAGAGTTAAGCTAAGAGGATAAAATTTAAATTAACTAAAAGGAATTAAAACTGTTTTTCTTTGTATTTTTGAACTTATAAAGAGATGTAAAATTACTAGTAAATGAAATTAAAAACAAGTAAACTTATGAAATTAAAACACCATTGGAGGTGAATTGACCTAGAACATGTTGATAAGCAATTCCTAGTCTCTAGCCTTTCTATAACTCAATCGTAAGGGTTTGATGTTAGCTCCTTTAATCGGAAAGTTTTGCAAATGAAATCAAATGAGGGAAGATAAACAAAGTAGAATTCTTTGAAAACTTCCTACTTCCAATTATCTAGTTTAAGCATACTTTATCTTAATCTAATCTAAGCATAAAGTATTTATATTAAGAATAAAAGGTGCAAGAAATCTTAAAGAGAACTCATAAGCATCTTAAATAAAAGAAAGGCATGAAATTAGAAATAACACAAGAACTTGCTCTAGGCTTTTTCATTCTCCAATGGAGGGGAGCTTAACCTAATGTCATTGCAAGAAAGGGAAGATAAGAGATGAAAGAACTTTTCTTCATTTCATGGAGAAACTTACAACTTCTTCTTCTTCTTCTTCAACTTCTTACAAAACTCTTAACAAAAAAAAAAATAACCAGACGATAAAAATACAAAAAAAATAAGAGAATAGGCTAAGAGCCTTAAATTAAAAGAGTCTTGGATAAGAGAAGTAAGAGGGGCCCCTTTCTCTGAGATTGAGGTTCTATTTATAGAGAAAAATATGTATAGAAGAGTTTAAAAGTAGCCTCCACTTTTCTTTGCACAAAAAGAAAAAAAGAGGAGAACATGAGTTAAGGATTAAAACATTCCAAAGTGGACATAAATGCTTTTGCCTTGAGATTTTGATTTCAAAATGTTGATTTTCTGCATAAAAAACACACGTAATTAGATTTATCTAGTAATGAATTTATTTATGTATAATTAAGCCTACTTAACATCTAACATGGTGTTTCGAGGCTTATAATGATTACTACCTTAATACGGATAAATAGGGATAAAAATCAAGATAAATGTCTAAAAAATGTACTTATAATTGAGTGTTTCGAGACACTTATCAAAATCTGACATAGGGTTTTGTGTTAGCGTTTGACGGCGTCACAAATAATATCAGAGCATAGTATAAGATCCATATGGGATACAGATCTACCATGTTTTGAAGAATGGAATGATACCATAGATAATAGAGTAATATTAAGAATTCAAAATTTGAGCTCATTAGTGGTTCCGTACTGGGATTACGAGTTCTTCTATGTCTAGAGTCCACAGAGCCTAGTATGATTAAGATAGGATTCTAGGTTCATTCTATTAGTAATGAAAATGGTATTCATTACTAAAATCCCTCGTTAAAGTAGTAAATGATGCTTTCATAATAACGATTTAGCCCTATGATGATAAATGCCTTGTTGCTAATGAACAGAAACGAGATGAGCGGACGAGGTAGAGACAGAGGCTGGAACGCCGTAGAGGCGGAACAGGCTCCGGATCACACTTCCGATCTAATAGCGTCGATAATGTCATTTATGAGACAGATAGCTGAGTCCCAAAACAAGTTTAGAGAGGAGATGCTTGAGTCACAGCCTAGACTAGTCGAAGAGATGGCAAAGTTGAGGTAACGTCAGGCTTCTTCACAGGGGACCGATCACATTCCACCTCAAGATCCACCATATAGACCACAGCCACAGGTTGTACCATCGAGGGTTGTGAAGACTCCCCCACCCCAATCACAGACAGATCCGGGGATGTGGCTACAAAATTTCCAACGACTACTTCCATCCCAATTTGGAGGTTCTTCTGATCCGGCTGAGGTTGAGGAATGGGTTTTAAAAACCTGGGAGATTTTGAGTGTCATGCAGTGCTCGAGAGACCAATGGATAACTGTGGTTACATTTCAATTCGACGGGGATGCTAGCCATTGGTGGTGATCCGAGAGGAATGTTTTGGAAGATGGACCTGTCGAGGTAGTCGACTTCAAGAGGATGTTCTTAGATAGATTTATATCCGAGACGGCTCGAGAGATCAAACATCAGGAATTTTCGGGGTTGCTGCAAAGCAATCTATCTTCTATAGATTATTTCGACTAATTTTATGAAAGCCCGTAGATTTTTCGGAGGACTGCAACCTTACTTGAGGGCCAGGATGTCAGTGATTGAGACCATCAGCTATAGAGACACAGTGAGTCGAGCTCAGAGGGTTGAGCAAGAGGAGAGGGAATTGTAGACTTTGAGGGGACAAACTAGTCGACCCCAGGCTTCTGGTCCACCTAGATCTGATCCGGCCAAGAGGCTGATGTATTTGAGATCGAGTGCCTCTAGACCAGTATATCCACAGTACCGAGTTCCTACTCCACCGAGTTATGGATCAATTGGGGCTCCAGTGAGACCAATAGGGCCAAGGGGACCAATCAAGCAGATTTCGAGACCACCGACTCCAGCTTCCTAACCAACCGCCACGCAGAGACCTATACAGGTGGGACCATTGGCATGTTTTTCTTATGGCCAGACGAGACATATCAGGAAAGATTATCCTCTATCACAGCCACAGGCAGGGGTAACTCCCATACCCCAGGGTAGGGTGTAACTCCCATACCCCACGAAAGGGTTTATCATCTGACCTAGGAAGAGATACCCGTTTCGGACGAGGTATTGGAAGGTACAATCTTAATTTATAGTATATAGATTCGAATCTTATTTGATATCGGTTCCTCTAGATCCTATATTTCCACTGAGATAACACAGTTGCTAGATTTAGAAATTTTTGACACAGGCCGAGTAATGAAATTATCTACCCCATTAGGAGATCGACAGATAACCCAGAAACTTTGTCGAAATTATGTAATTAGGATAGAGGAGCAAGAGATGATTACCGACCTCATGACATTAGATTGTTGCGACTTTGATGTCATCTTGGGGATGAATTGGCTAGTACAGAACCATGCCCAAGTCGATTATTTTACCGGATCAGTAGTCTTTAGATGGCCGAGATATTCGAAAGTCAAGGTTCAAGGATCTAGGTATAGAAGAGATGGTCCTTTATACAATCAATTGGGAACTTTGAGAACACTGGAGATAAAAACGTCGACGGATATGGTAGAGGTAGTTAGGGAGTTTGGGGATGTTTTTTTGAGAAGAATTACCAGGTTTGTCGCCATGTCAAGAGATAAAATTCTCGATTGACTTAAAATCAGGCATAGGGGCTAATTGTATTTCTCCATATCGATTGGCCCCTGTAGAAACTCGAGAGTTGAAAGCGCATATTGATGAAGTTATGAGCTTGGGATTTATTCGATCGAGTTCCTCACCTTGGGGAGTACCGATTTTGTTTGTCAAGAAGAAATATAGGTCGCTTCGATTATGCATCGACTATCGGAAGTTAAATCAAGTGACTATTAAGAATAAGTACCCTCTTTCGGGTATCGATGATCTATTTGATCAACTAGAGGGTGCCTAGTACTTATTTAAGATCGATTTATGATCCGGGTACCACCAGTTGAGAATCAGAGAGGCAAACATTCCGAGGACTACATTTCAGACCAGGCTAGGACACTTAAGTATCTAGTGATGCCTTTCGATCTAACGAATGCACCGACAGTATTTATGGATCTCATGCATTGGTTATTTTGGGAACATCTCGATCGATTTGTCATTGTATTCATTGATGACATCTTGATCTATTCCAAGTCAAAGGAGGACCACGAAAGCCACCTCAGAATCACACTACAGTTGTTGCGGGAGCATAGGCTATACGCCAAGCTTAGCAAGTATGAATTTTAGCTTCAGAAGGTAAAATTTATAGGACACGTAGTGTCAAGTGAAGGGATAGCAGTAGACCCTTCCAAAGTTGAAACCGTACTATCATGAAAACAATCAAAGACAGTAACAGATATCAGAAGTTTTCTCGAAATGACAGGATATTATAGAAGATTTATTAAGGGATTCTCCACTCTTGCAGCGCCGCTGACGAGACTAACTTAGAAAAATGTCAGATTTGAGTGGGATGACAAATGTGAAACTACATTTCAAGAGTTGAAGACAAGATTGACGATCGCTCCAATTCTAGTATCTCCGATTCCATGTGAGGGCTTGACGATTTTTATTGATGCATTCGGGATTGGTTTGGGAACTGTATTGATGCAATTTGGGAAGATAGTGGCATACGCGTCTAGAAAACTAAAGAATCATGATAAGAACTACCCTGTTCACGATCTTGAGTTGGTTGCGATAGTGTTCGAACTACGCATTTGGAGACAGTATTTATACGGAGAGAAGTTTGAAGTATTCTCCGATCATAAGAGTCTCAAGTACATATTCTCACAGTGAGAATTAAATATGAAACAACGACGTTAGATGGAATACTTCAAGGATTACGACTTTACCCTTGAGTATCACTCAGGAAAGGCCAATGTAGTTGCTAACGCATTGAGCCGAAACACTATAGCTTATATGATGATAAAAGAATGGTAGTTGCTTGAACAAGTAACAAAAATAGTGTTTAAGACTCCGAGAGAAAAGTATAGACCGTACATATATCTGGGTACATTGAGGATTGAAAATGAGCTGATAGCACGAATTAGGAAAGTCCAGAAAGTAGATGAAAATGTGGAAGAATATGAACTGAGAGCTAGGGACCTAACTGACCTAGATTGGTCGAAAGGATCAAATGAGGTTATCAGATTCAGAGGCAGAATGTGGATACCTCAGGACTCACAGTTGAGATCTGATATATTGGGTGAGGCACACCATTCTTGATATTCTATTCACCTAGGAGGTACGAAGATGTATAGAGATCTGCGAAGAAATTTCTAATTTTCGAGTATGAAGAAAGTAATTGCAGAATATGTAAGTAGATGCTTGACATGTCAGCAGGTCAAGATCGAACATCGAAATCCCACAGGCTTACTCCAGCCATTACCCATAGTGGAAATGGGAACATGTGACTATGGATTTTGTAGTAGGGTTGCCGAGAGCTAGTGATGGGTCAGACGCCATATCGGTGATTGTTGACCGACTGACGAAATCGGCACACTTCATTCCAATTCCAGTCTCGTTTGGCATCGATAGACAGAGCCAGAAATACATAGCTGAGATAGTTCGATTGCATGGAGTGCCAATTTCTATCATGTCAGACAGAGATCCTAGATTTACTTCTCGATTTTGGGAGAGTCTACACAGAGCCATGGGTACTCAGTTGAATTTCAGTATGGCTTTTTACCCACAGTTTGATGGACAGTCTGAGCGAATTATTCAGATTTTAAAAGATATGCTGCGGGCATGTGTTTTAGATTTTGGAGGAGGTTGGAAGCGTCATTTACCATTGGTAGAATTCTCCTACAATAATAGTTTTCAAGCCAGTATCGGCATGACACCATTTCAAGCTTTATACGGTAGGCCGTGTCGATCACCAATATGTTGGGCAGAGACAGGAGATGCTACAGTGTTGGGATCCGAGATTGTTGAGGAAATTACTGAGGCAGTACGCATCATACGAGACAAATTGAAAACCACTCAGAGTAGACAGAAAAGCTATGCAAACAAATGGCGTAGATTTTTGAAATTCCAAGTTAGGGATAAAGTATTCTAGAAAGTATCGCACAGAAGAGGAATCTCCAGATTTGGTATGAAGGGTAAATTAAAGCCACGTTTTGTGGGACCATTTGAAATAGTTGAACGGATAGGACCAGTGGCTTATAGATTGAATCTACCACCACAGCTTCAGCAGGTTCACAACGTGTTCCATGTGTCCATGTTGAAGAAGTATTTGCCAGATCCTTCACATGTAGGTTACTTGCGGGAGTTAGAGGTAAACGAAGATGTGTCTTACGAGGAAGGTGCGATACAGATTCTTGACAGGAGAGTAAAGCAACCCAGATCTAGTCAAAGTATTGTGGAGACACCACAACGTTGAAGAAGCCACTTGGGATAAAAAGTCATAAATACAAGCTAAATATCTAGAACTATTCCAAGACTAAGGTATTATTTTAATTTCCATGATGAAATTTTTATTATGGGGAGGAGAATGTAAAAACCCGAGTTTTTGATTTGTATCTAAAAAAAATAGTAAAATTTTAAGAAAATCTTAAAAGTGGGACTTAGGGTAAAATTGTATGACCTGTTCTGATCATTTTTAATGAAATCTGATCTTACCATTGGATTCAAAATGATTGAAAAACATATTTTACCATGTAAGCATGCTCAAGTGCGAGTCCAAATAGAAAAATTACAAAATCCTCGACTATCGAGTCGGACCAGGCTAAAATAGTGATTTTTTCCTAGAATAAGAATTATTAAGATTTAATTACATCATTGGGTTCGTAACAAAAAATTATTGAACATGGACTATTTATTTGTCATTTTTGAAGATCAGAAAGTCAAATTATTGTCAAAAACCAAAACGACGTCAATTAAAGGGACCACCTCAAGCCAAAAATGTAAATTTTTTTAAAGGTAGAATTTGTAGAAATTGACCATACCATTAGATCTGAAATGAAAAATTAGATAAAATAGAGTATTCATTTGTCAGTTTTAGAGTCCAGATGGTCAAGTTATTGTCGAACGAAACAATAAGTAAAATACCAATTTCGCCCCAAAATTTATATAAATAAATTTTTTTAACTTTTTTTTATTTATATTCATCGTCTTCCCAACCAAATCCGCTACTTTTAAATAAAATATTTTCATTTTTTACCGATCTTCAACCTCAGATTCACGACAAACGGCTCGCCGTCAACGATCGATGCAAAAGGGAGAAACGTCCGTAGTAGCGTTCTCTACAAAATCCACCCAACCATTTTTCGTTTCACTTTTTTTTTCATCCCGTATCATCAAAAATTATTCGTATTTATATACGGGGGTTTCAAAACTTTGACCTCGGATTTCATCCGTTTCGGGATCAAACCGTCTTTCCCGCAGGAGGGAGAAAAGACGATGACGTCGAGATCTTCGAAATCACCGGGTCAAACTCAAAAATCAACCACCATGAAGTTCGAAAGGCCTCAATTTTTATGCCTATCACCTCGATTTCCGTGCATATGTTTCAATCCTTTTGTATAGTGATTGTAAGAAACTCTCAATTTCTATTAGTAATCGTAGATTGTGAAAATTACATTTAAGATTTTATTAAGATTTTGTGGTGAGTTTCTAAAAATATAGAATTCAATTGATTATTTCAAATTCACGCCAGGATTTGCACATTTGATATGTTTAATTATATTTTATGACAAATTATACATGGGTAGAATATTTCAACGAGTTATTTTCGTCAATTGGGTCTTGTGAACCGCTTGAACCCCGTTTTGATCAAAGTTTTGTACTTTTTCAATGTTATTGATAAAAATGAATTTTATAATTGGAAAAATGATTTAATATTCAATTAACTCATATTGAGTTGATGAATATCAGAAAGTGGTATTTTGTTTGAGCGATTGAAAACCATAAAATTCTGAAAAAGGGAAAAAGGGTATGAAAACGGTAAAATGTCAGAATCACACCCAAGGGGTGATGTTTACATTTTACATTGTTGTGTTGTGTATAGGTTGGTGAACGAGTATCTAGGGATAATATTACTTGTTGCATGTTTGTTTACTTTCTGTTAAATGAGATGTTGTTTACTTTTCCGTTATGTTATTTATTTTAAGTCGGGTGGCCACAGTTCCATTATAAGAAACTAGATATCCATTATCAACCTTGTATTGTTAATTTCTCATTTATTTTTAAATAAAAATAATATATATAACTAGCTATTTTGTAAGCTGTTAAAGAGTCTGTGAATGCCTGAAGGGATAGTGCGTCATATCATCCAGAGTAGTTTACTATCCTAGGATGTACGGTAGGGACCACCAAGCTCATACGTGGTATGGGACTCATATAAGAGTGGAGTCACAATTGGAATTCGGTTTATTCCTCTCCATCTTTACTAGTGAACTTGTAATGTAAAGTTGTCGTATACGAATGATTTGTATATTTGAGAATCACATGTACGCCTGATAGGCATAGACGAAGATGATTAGTTAGTGATCATTAACAATCTATAGTAGTCGAACGTTCTGACACATCGAAAAGAGACCCATTACTTACGGTCACGTCAAACGACCAACCTGAGCCGGATAAATGGTCAACCAAGTGTGGTAAGTGCAGCGACCCGCCACAAAATCAAGAACTAAAAGCCAGAGAAGAATTGTAATATCATGTCCCGATTGAGAGCGATCCAATCGCGAATCCCAACTATCTAATTTCAATAATCCACCATAGTGTATTATGTATCTGTTACCTTACTTTGATATATAAAATGAAATGCATATTTAATGTTTCTATTTGGTCAATTAGATATGTATATAAATAAAATGTTATAGTGAGTACTGTTGATTGATGTAATGTCAGTTTAAAATGTTTAATTGCTAATCCCTAGCTATATGTACTAGTTAATCGTAGTTTATCCTGTAAAATTTTGCACATGTTAAAATGATTTAGTATGCTTATTCGTTCATACTAGAAGAGTTTATTGGTAGAAATTGTTTGTTTCCTTACTAGGTAACCATTGTTAATTACCCGTTCCTTCCTATTTTGTTAGCTTCAGAGCTTGCAGTTAGCGAGGCGGGCGTAAAACCAGCGAGTGGGGACCATCTTGTGGGTCAGATAGACGACCAGAGTCCGTTACCTGGTGAGTACTAAAGCTATTTCCTCTAGTGGTGTCAGTTCTTCTAAAGGTATTTTGGATTCTGTATTGAGTGTTAGGAATTTTGTTAGAGTGAGGAATTTCTGTATAATCCTGTGTATAAATTTCTTCTTTTGCACTCTGATCTTTCGTACGTTATTATATGTATATAGGCTTCCGCTAGTATTATATTTTGTATTTATGTATGCAAGATTGTATATTATTTATCAAGTGCAGGTTGATCGCCTTGGAATGCTAACATAAACAGAGGAGGCCATGCTTAAATTTCGAGATGCCACCTAGTGTCTCGAGATCTAACATAGGGTTTTGTGTTAGAGTTTGGCAGGGCGCAACAGATGGTATCAGAGTATAGTATTAGATCCGTATGTGATACAGATCTACTATGTTTTGAAGAGTGGACTGATACCACGGGTATTAGAGTAATATTAAGAATTCAAAATTCGAGCTCATTAGTAGTTCCGTATTGGGATTACGAGCTCTTCCATGTCTAGAGTCCATAGAACCTAGTATGATTAAGATACGATTCTAGGTTCGTTCTATTAGTAATGAAAATGGTGTTCATTACTAAAATCCCCCGTTAAAGTAGTAAATGATACTTTGGAGACCGATCACATTCCACCTCAGGATCCACCACAGAGAACACAACCAGAGGTTGTACCATTGAGCGTCATGAGGACTCCCCCGCCCCAAGCACAGAAAGATCTGGGCATGTGGCTACAAAATTTCTAGCAACTATGTCCACCCCGATTTGGAGGTTTTTCTGACCTGACTGAGGTCGAGGAATGGGTTTTAAAAACCCGGGAGATTTTGAGTGTCATGCAATGCTCGAGACACCAGTGGGTAACGGTGGCTACATTTTAGTTCGACAAGGATACCTGCCATTGGTGGTGATCCGAGAGGAATGTTTTGAGGGATGGACCTTTCGAGTGGATCGACTTCGAGAGGATGTTCTTAGACATATTCATATCGGAGACGGTTCGAGAAATCAAACATCAGGAATTTTTGGGGTTGGTGCAAGGCAATCCATCTGTTACATATTAAGAGCTAAAATTTACCACACTGTCACAATATGCACCCGAGCTCATTCCGACTGATCTGCAGAAAGCCGGTAAATTTTTTAGAGGACTGCAACCCTATTTGAGGGCTAGGATGTTAGGGATTGAAACCACCAGCTACAGAGACATGGTGAGTTGAGCTCAAAGGGTTGAGCGAGAGGAGAGGGAGTTGCAGACTTCGAGAGGGCAGACCAGTTAACCCCAGGCTTCTTTTCTACCTAGATCTGATCCTGCCAAGCGGTCGATGTATTCGAGGCCAAGTACTTCTAGACCAGCATATCCACAATACCGAGCTCCTACTCTACCTTGTTATGGATCAGTTGAGGCTCCAGTGAGGCCAACAGGGCCAAGGGGACCAATCACGCAGATTTCGAGACCATCGACTCCAACTTCTTGATGAACTGCCTCGTAGAGACCTATACAGGCAGTACCATTGGCTTGTTTTTCTTGTGGCCAGACGGGACATATCAGGAGAGACTGCCCTCCATCACAGTCACAAGTAGGGGTAACTCGCATATCCCAGGACAGGGTCTATCATTTGACCTCGGAGGAAATACCGATTTCGGACAAGGTGTTCGAAGGTACAATCTTAATTTCTAATATAAAGATTCGAGTCTTATTCGATACCGGTTCCTCTATATCCTATATTTCCACTAAGATTGCATGGTTGCAAGATTTAAAAATTTCTGATACGGGCCAAGTAATGAAATTATCTACCCCATTGGGAAATCGACAGATAGCCCAAAAACTTTGCCAAAACTGTGTAATTAGGATAGAGGAGCAAGAGATGATTACCGACCTCATGACATTAGATTGTTGCGAATTTGATGTCATCTTGGGGATGGATTGACTGGTACAGAACCATGCCCAGGTCGATTGTTTTGCTAGATCAGTAGTCTTTAGAAGGTCGAGATATCCGTAAGTCAAGGTTCAAGGATCTAGGTATAAAAGATATGGTCATTTATACAGCCAATTGGGAACTTTGAGAGCATTGGAGATAAAAACGTCGACGGATATGGTAGAGGTAGTCAGGGAGTTTGGGAATGTTTTTCCAGAAGTATTATCTGGTTTGCTGCCATGTAGAGAGATAGAATTCTCCATTGACTTGATGCCAAGCACAGGGCCTATTTCTATTTCTCCATATAGATTGGCCCCGGTAGAAACCCGAGAGTTGAAAACGCAGATTGATGAACTTACGAGCTTGGAATTTATTCAACTGAGGTCCTCACCCTGGGAAATACCGGTTTTGTTTGTCAAGATGAAAGATGGGTCGCTTCGATTATGCTTCGACTATCAGAAGTTAAATCAAGTTACCATTAAGAATAAGTACCCTCTTCCTCGCATCGATGATTTGTTTGATCAATGTAGGGTGCCCAAACTTCTCTAAGATCGATTTACGATACGGGTACCACCAGTTGAGAATCCAGGAGGCAGACATTCTGAATACTGCATTTTGGACTAGGCTAGGACACTTCGAGTATATAGTTTAAAGCGCCCTCGATCCGCGGGGTGCGCGGATCTGCTTTTGACTTTTGAGATTTGGGAGTCGTCACCTAGTTATTACGATTTAAGAACCGAACATCAACTCTAAAAGGATAAAACAACTAATTTACAAAAAAAAACTAAGTCCGGGGATCAAGTTATGAGGTTAGAAGTTGTTAGGCACCAACCCCGCCCGGCAAACGCCAGTTTCTACTATTTTTCAAGAAGACTACATTGCTAAAAAGACCTAAATAAAAAATAAAAAATATTTACCTTGATGATCGCAACAGTGGTTCCCTCAGAGCTGGCGGAGAGATCCCTTTGATTAATATGTCTTACTTCGTTTTGTCACCGGATTCACTACAGATCTCCAAGACAAAGTACCTCCTTCTTAGATCTGAATCTTTCTAAATTTTTTATGGATTTCATAGTGTTTTTGAAGGGTTTCTAGGTTTTTTTGAGCTAAAGTTGGGGTATGGATGTTAGGTAAGGAGTTAGGACTTCAAAATTAGGGTTTGGAGGAGGCTGGGGAAGATTTTTGACCTACTTTTCTTAGGGTTTATTTTGACCTACGAGATTAGGGTGTGGAGACCGCTATTTATAGATTTTTTTAAGAGCTTTTTAGATAGAGTTAGAGTTAGGTTATGTTTCTTTTAGATAGTTTTAGAGTTTAATTAGAATTCTATTAGAGTTAGGGTTTGACTTTGGTCTTATTAAATTGATTAGGGTTTTGACTTAAGTCTCACTTAATTGACTAGATTTTAGGATTTTACTTAAGTCTCACTTGATTGACTTGACTTAAAATAAAAATAAAAATAAAAAATTTAATTTTAAATAAGATTTTACTTTACATTAATTAATTTTTTAATTATTAATTTCATAATTTTTAATTATTAAAATTGTAAAATTACCGTTTTGCCCTCGGAGATGACTTTTTGTGTTTTAAGTCATTTTTCAATTTTTCAGGATGCTTTGGAATCGATTTTTCGTAAGGAATTCAATGGGAATATTGGTTTATGTCATTTATGAAAATTTTTGTGCAAAATGGTCTTGAACTTTATGAGGGGCATTTTCATAATTTTGTAGAATTTTGTGAAAATTGACAAAATGATTTATTTGATTTCGATTTGTTATTTTATGTGTTTGAAAGGATTTTCCTAAGCATAATGTAGGCTCTAGGGATGTTTTGATGTTAGGGATATTTTGATAATTTGGTTATTTTTAGTAATTTTTATTGTGAAGTTTCTTTTTGTCAAAAAAATGATGATTTCTATGTTTTTGAGGTATATTTTCCTAGCGTAGCGTGGTTTCTATAGTTTTGTTTGCCTGAGATACCTCATCCGAATTTCTGAAACATATCTGATAACAAACAGAGCATTGGAATAACCATCCATCATTAGGAACCATCGCAATCGGGTTGACAAGTTGATTAATCAGGCGAGTGCAAAAATAGGGTGTTTAATGATTCCCCTCTTTGGCAGTAAGTTGAAGCAAACTAGATGGTAAATCTATTTTGGTAGATAGTGCGATAATCGAATGCCAAAGCTAGTGACAGTTCATTTTACAACTTGATTTAACAATTCGTCGGGACGTTCAGATCCTTGAGGGTAAAACTTTCCTCGAACAAGTTTGTCAGGTCCTCGAGCTTGAACTCTCACTGACGATGTCAGATCCTTGAATTTTAGAAAATTCTCCCTGACTAATGCAAAAATGTACGTGTGTGCAATGGTGTGATACTTACTAAGTAAAAATGTGTCAGGTTCTAGAGATCTTCTCTCACTAACAATAATAATTCAAAATTGAAATGTGCTTATGCAACGAAAGCAATTATGGGAAAGTTGAACAATGAGGGAATTGGAGTCATAACATTGTAAGAACTTTGTTAAATCCTATTTGAAATTCTTTTTTAAAGTTCAAAAAAGTTTGAGTCTCGTTAATCGGATTCGAGCCTATTATAGCCAGGTTTCTCGGGCTAAGGAACTTAAACAATCCAGTTAATTCATTCTATGATTCAAAAAAGTTGGAGTCTCGTTTCTCGGACTCGAACTTATTAGAGCTACGCTTCTCGGACTAAGGTTTACAGAAACTTAAACAATCCTGTGATTCAAAAAAAGTTGGAGTCTCGTTTCATGAACTCGAACTTACTAAACCACGTTTCTCGGGCTTAGATTTATAAGAACTTAAACAATCCTATTAATTCATTATATGATTCAAAAAAAATTGGAGTCTCATTTCTCGGACTCGAATTTACTAAGTCACATTCTCGGGCTTAAATTTATAGGAACTTAAACAATCCTATTAATTCATTTTATGATTCAAAAAAAGTTGGAGTCTCGTTTCTCGGACTCGAACTCACTAAGCCACGTTTCTTAGGCTTAGATTTATAGGACTTAAACAATCCTATTAATTCATTCTATGGTTCAAAAAAAATTGGAGTCTCATTTCTCGGACTCGAACTCACTAAGCCACATTTCTCGGGCTCAGATTTATAGGAACTTAAACAATCCTATTAATTCATTCTATGATTTAAAAAAAAGTTGGAGTCTCGTTTCTCAGAGTTGAACTTACTAAGTCACGTTTCTCAAGCTTAGATTTATAGGAACTTAAACAATCCTGTTAATAGTTGGAGTCTCGTTTTTCGGAGTCGAACTAAGGTTTATAAGAACTTAAACAATCCTGTTAATTTATTTTATGATTCAAAAAAAAGTTGGAGTCTCATTTCTCAGACTCGAACTTATTAAGCCACGTTTCTCGGGCTTAGATTAATTAAAGACTTGGTATTATTGAGCTCAAAGATCGGGAGATTGGGCCTTTATTGGCTCATCATGCATCTAGATTCATAATTATCTTCGTCGAACTTTTAGACTTTTGAATAAGATTTTCTTTTTGATCATGTAATTAAGAACAAAACTTTGAAATCACAAAGACTTTCAAAAATGCCCCTAGTTTCAAGGTTGGCTTTAACTAGAACTTGACTACGAGATTGATGGAATGGATTACACTTGAAAAATATAGACTCTGATGTATGACAGATAGAAAAACTGACATCCCCTTAAATTTAAGACTCTTAAGATTATCATATGTGCAATAAGGGATTGATAATTTTCTTTCGAATTTCTTTAAAAAAAATGCTTGAGTTGGACTTAAAAAATCTAGATAAATATTAGAATAAAAGATCTTTCTATTCAAAGTGATTGATGATTCTACATCTTCCATTAGCAAACACTTGAACAAGTAAATATACTCTTGAAGATCTTACAATATTTAAGATGACTTCTGATTTTTTCGACTTCAACATTGTCTTCGTCGGATGTGAGCTCTTGGCTTAAATAACGAATGTTGTGACTTGAATGATTCTGCATTTCCTAGTTTCTGCACGAGCTTCCTTCTGAATTTTTCTTTTTGATGGGACCTTTCCTCCCATTTGATGATGCCTTAATTTTTGCTTAGGTTGTCTTTCTAGGTTTTCAACCTGGCGGATTTTTTTTTTTTCTTTCTAAAGATGCCTTAATTTTTGCCTAGGTCACATTTTTAAGTTTTCAACCTAGCAGGCTTTCTTTTTTATGATTATGCCCTAACTTTTACCTTGTCTTTTCGAGTTTTCGACTTAGCGGGCCTCTCTTTTTTCTCGACGATCTTGAATATTCAACTCGACAGCTTCTTGGTTCCCTAAACCTTAACCGAGTCAATTAGCATCTAAGAGGACTTAATAGGTGGGCTTAGGACATGGTTTAGAAAGAAAGGGTAAAAGACTCGACTTCCCAAAATGCTCCTAGTCTAATATTCTTTTTTTTTGTCATTCTTTTCTGTAAATTCTTTTGACTCTTTTTTCTAATGCCCCTAGTTTGGCATTCTCTTCTTTTGAACATTTCAATAGGGGATTTTCCTTTTGGATGGCACTTTTCTTAAGAGAATACATTTTTTTGCTTGATCGGGCCTAAAGTAACTTCTCAGGTTGCCTACGTATCCCAAATATTTCTTTTTTTTTCTTTTGGATTTAGGTCAAAACGTAGTTCATACTAAGATTTCCTACCAAGGTTGGTTGGTGTGGTTTAAAAAGAAGAAGTTATTAATTTTTTTAAAAGGCTACGAGGGACTAAAGAAGGTTATCTTCTTCTTGGTAAGACAAGAAAATAGTTTGACCAAAAGAGGCCTCCTTTGGTGAAATGCTAATTAATTTGATCAAGATTTTAGGAATTTGATGTCTTGATTGCTCTGTCAAGTATGATCTTCTTTTGAGAATGAATATTCTTCAGTCTTCTTTTGTAAAATCGAGTATGATCGAGTTTCCTGTATTCGACTATTCAACTCTTCTAAAACTTGAGAAAATCTTTTATTCTTTTATGAATGAGAACTCTCTTCTCTTGAGTGAAAAATATGGTAGATCTACTTGTAGGTCTTAACACCTTTGTCGATGGTTTAAAGTGCATGATTCTTAACCGATAATCTTTGATTTTTAAAATCACCCTTGACTTTATGTCTTGATCTATTTGGGTGCAATCTATCAATATCCTCATGAGACCATGAAGGAACATTGTTTAATTTCCCAAATAAGTTTATTATTCTCTCATGTTCCCCTGAGGATAATGTAGTACCGATTTGTACTTCTAGAGTATACTCTTTAACTTTCATATTTATCAAGTTTGATTAGTGAGCTTTGAGTCATTCCTCATGTTAGATTTTATGTTCACATCATTATTACACGCATGATAGTCAAAAGCTTCTTTATATATTGAAAATAAAAAAACATAGACTGATACACTTGATTAAAGCCCAAAATTAAGAAAAAACTAACGTAACTGAAGTAACCAACTGAATTTAAAGACTGAAGAAAACTTAAGCAAAAAAAGAAGTCTTAAAGCGAGGACATCATTTTGAATGGAAGGACACAATTCTAAGGTCTCTGCCACTTTGGATATCTTCGATGTGTGACTTGAACTTGTCTGCTTTTACTACCTCTTCATGTTCTGATTTGACCCTGTCATATGCTGAACAACTCATTGCTTCAATAATTTCTCTGTTCTTTAGTTCTGCCACTGCCTTAGGGTAGTTGAGCTCATTCTAGCATAGACCAAACACACTATAAAGACCAATTGGGTAAATGAAGGAAACTGGGTCAACTGATTCGGATTTGGATATGGATATTAGGTTCAGAGTAAGAGGGGGTTGATTTTGAAAGCTAGGCAAAGGGTTAGTTTTAACATTGGGAGTAGTAGGAGCAGATATGATGACTTTTTCTTGATCAATAAGGTCTTATATAGCATGGCGAAGGATAATGCACCTATCAAGAACAAGACCGGACTTTTGATGGAATTCACAAAATTGCCCATTGTCCAAGTTTGGAGGGAGGAGATTAGATAAATTCTTAGGTGCAATGGTGTCAACAATCTCCTTTTTATTAATTTTTGATAGGCAACTGATGAGTGTTTCCAAACACTCAATTATACACACATTTTTCGGATATTTATCTTGATTTTTGTACCTATTTATCCATATTAAGATAATAATCATGATAAACCTCAAATCACCACGTTGCATGTTAATTAGGCTTAATTATATATAAATAAATTCATTTACTAGATAAATCTAATTACGTGTGTTTCTTATGCAGAAAATCAACAAATTGGAATCAAAATCTCAAGACAAAAGTATTTGGACCCACTTTGGAATGCCCTAATCTTTAACTCATATTCTCCTTTTTTGTCTTTTTGTGCAAAGAAAAGTGGAGGCTACTTTTAGACTCTTCTACACACATTTTCTCTATAAATAGAGCTTTCATTTCTAGAGAAAGGGTCCCATCTTGGTTCTCTTATCCAAGGCTCCTTTAATCTAAGGCTCTTTGCCTATTCTCTTATTTTTGTATTTTCATTTTCTAGTTATTTTCTTTTAGCTAATTAGTCTTGTAAGAAGTAGAAGAAGAAGAAGTTGTAATTTTCTCCATGAAATGAAGAAAAGTTCTTTCATCTCTTATCTTCCCTCTCTTGCAATGACATTAGGCTAAGTTCCCCTCCATTAGAGAGTGGAAAAGCCTAGAGCAAGTTCTTGTGTTATTTTTAATTTCATGTCTTTCTTTTATTTAAAATGCTTATGAATTCTCTTTAAGTTTCTTGCACCTTTTATTCTTAATATAGATACTTTATGCTTAGATTAGATCAAGATAAAGTATGCTTAAACTAGATAATTGGTAGTAGGAAGTTTTCAAAGAATTCTACTTTGTTTATGTTCCCTTATTTCATTTCATTTGCAAAACTTTCTGATCTAAGGAGCTAACACCAAGCCCTTACGATTGAGTTATAAAAAGGCTTGAAACTAAGAATTGCTCATCAACATGTTCTAGGTAGATCCACCTCTAATGGTGTTTTAATTTCATAAGTTTACTTGCTTTTAATTTCATTTACTGTAGTTTCTTTTCTAGTAATTTTACATTTTCTTATAAGTTCAAAAATAAAAAGAAAACAGTTTTAATTCCTTTTAGTTAATTTGAATTTTATCTTCTTAGCTTAACTCTATTCCTCCTTTCTCTTAAGTTCGATCCCCTACTTGCCCCACAAGTAAGGTAAACGTAAGATTATTATTAACTCCGGTGAGAAGAACAACGATAGTCTCATCAGAATTTTGGCGTCGCTGCCGGGGAAAGGTAAATGTAGTAGTGGTAAGTTTTGATTTAAAATTCATTTCTTTCATTTTTATTTTATTTTATTTTTTCTTTTGGTTTCTTTCTATAATTTCAAGTGTTCTTGAGGTTTTAAGAGAGAAGAAAGAACAAAAAAAACATTGAAAAAAAAAAAAAGTCATTCCCGTTTTCGTTTTTACCCTTGACAGCAGAACTTAAACTGACTGTAACTTTCTACTCCGATCTCTGATTATCTATTAGTGTATATCGATTTGGGGTAGAACAAAATTTTCTATAAAATGTGACAAAGTCAGCAAGACTGTGGTAAGTCAGATTCCATTTTTTAGTCCGTTTACGATCATTTCTGCTAACATTTTTGTTTTGCTTCTTGTAGGTGAACATTTTTTTTCTTCTTTTCTTTCAATTTCCTTTAATCTTTAGTTAGGTTTATTTTTCTGTTTTAGAAACACTTGTATAAGATTCTTTGTAATTTTTTTTTTAATTATCCAAGAAGGCTTGGATTGTAATAGACTAAGGAAGGACGACGGGTGGACAATTGATGAGTGTCTCCAAACACTCAATTATACGCACATTTTCCGGATATTTATCTTGATTTTTGTACCTATTTCTCTATATTAAGATAATAATCATGATAAGCCTCAAACTACCACGTTGCATGTTAATTAGGCTTAATTATATATAAATAAATTCATTTACTAGATAAATCTAATTACGTGTGTTTCTTGTGCAGAAAATCAACAATTTGGAATCAAAATCTCAAGGCAAAAGCATTTGGGCCCACTTTGGAATGCCCTAACACTTTCGAATGCCCTAATCCTTTGGAATGCCCTAATCCTTAACTCATATTCTCCTCTTTTGTCTTTTTGTGCAAAGAAAAGTGGAGGCTACTTTTAGACTCTTCTACACACATTTTTCTCTATAAATAGAGCCTTCATTTCTAGAGAAAGGGTCCCATCTTGGTTCTCTTATCCAAGACTCCTTTAATCTAAGGCTCTTAGCCTATTCTCTTATTTTTTGTATTTTCATTTTTTAGTTATTTTCTTTTGGTTAAATAGTCTTGTAAGAAGTAGAAGAAGAAGAAGTTGTAATTTTCTCCATGAAATGAAGAAAAGTTCTTTCATCTCTTATCTTTCCTCTCTTGCAATGACATTAGGCTAAGTTCCCCTCCATTGGAGAGTGGAAAAGCCTAGAGCAAGTTCTTGTGTTATTTCTAATTGTATGCCTTTCTTTTATTTAAAATGCTTATGAATTCTCTTTAAGTTTCTTACACATTTTATTCTTAATATAGATAATTTATTCTTACATTAGATCAAGATAAAGTATGCTTAAATTAGATAATTTGTAGTAAGAAGTTCTCAAGAAATTCTACTTTGTTTTTGTTCCTTTATTTCATTTTAATTGCAAAACTTTTCGATATAAGGAGTTAACACCAAGCCCTTATGATTGAGTTATAAAAAGGCTAGAGACTAGAAATTGCTCATTAACATGTTTTAGGTAGATCCACCTCCAATGGTGTTTTAATTCATAAGTTTACTTGCTTTTAATTTCATTTACTTTAGTTTATTTTCTAACAATTTTACATCTTCTTATAAGTTCAAAAATACAAAGAAAAATAGTTTTAATTCCTTTTAGTTAATTTGAATTTTATCTTCTTAGCTTAGCTCTATTCCTCCTTTCTCTTGGGTTCGATCCCCTACTTGCCCCACAAGTAAGGTAAAACTAAGATTATTATTAACTCCGGTGAGAAGAATAACGATAGTCTCATCAACAATACCATCACGGCTCCTTAGGTTCGTACACCAAAATTGGAGTTGGTGGCCTAAGTCGACTCAAACCATCTTCACCCCGTCTAGCACGGGAGGTAATCTCAAAACACCCACGCCTCTCTTTGCTAGTGGGTTACTCCTTGCCTTTGTATGTTATTTTTCCAATTTGCACACACTTAGAATAGTTAATTAAGTAGTAAATAGCACCCCTCTCCTAGGGATGGCATGATAAGATAAGGATTGGAAGTCATTACCAATTCCTTGCTCTAATTAGGATAATCAACTCACTAGTCATCCAATCAAATTAATTAAAATCAATTAGACTTGACTATAGGACCCACGAGCTCAATAGGAGAAATTCCGCTTCAAGTTGTGCCAATTGCGCTTCTTGGTCATCTTTTGTATCTAGTAAGATCTTGCCCTTTGAGGGGATAGACTCAGTCTATTCAAGAAAGGAAGGTATTTAAGCGTGCTCTTGCTTATGCATTGTGCGCCTCCTCCGATCTTGAGATCCGAATGATTCAAACTTGACTTCATAGAACTGAGTTGGAAGGCTAGTTGCACTATTTCTACCCAGTTAGGAGCTGTCTAGCTTTAGGCAACCTATCTAGGTCCAGTCTTTTCTTTTTGTGATTGTTTGATCGACTATGTGATTTGCATGCTTGGTAGACGTTCACGGAACAACGTGTTAGAACCATTTGATCCTGAGATCGAATGTACCATCAGTAAGATACGCAAGACACCATCAGTAGTTATGATGGGTGATCAAGAGCGAACTCTCAATGAGCTCTTCGCTCCAGCTTCCGCATCTCCTCCTACGTGCATTGTTTTATAATTAAACAATGCACCTCAGTTTGAAATTAGGGCTAGCACCATTAATATGCTCCCTAAGTTCCACGGTTTAGAACGTGAACAACCTTACACCCATCTTAATCGATTCTTGACCATATGTCAAACTTTTAGAAATCAGAATCTAGATGAGGAGAGTATCAAGCTTATTCTGTTTCCGTTATCCTTGGAAGACCACGCAGCTGCATGGTTGAACTCCTTAACTCCCAATTCCATATCTACCTGGGATGTTCTATCCAAAAAATTTATGGCCAAATTCTACCCCATGGCCAAAACTGAGAAAATGAAGGACTCTATTAGAAATTTTAGAGCCCATCCTGATGATGAATTTTCCCAAACTTGGGAAAGATTCAATGATTTATTGGTCAAGTGCCCACACCATGGCATTGATAAAGCACAATTGGTGCAAAGTTTTTATAGAGGATTAACAATGAATCAACGTACCTTAGTCGAGTCAATGCATAAAGGTTAGTTCATGAACCAGACTCCCAACCAAGCGTACGATTTCCTCGTAGAGTTAGCTGAGAGTGCTCAAAATTGGAGCACTAACCAGGAAGATTTTGATAGAGACGACCCAGTTAGGAAGACAGGCATGTATGAGATGAAGGCAGACCCTGATCTCAAAAATGTCATGTCTAGTCTAGTGAGTGGGATGAATAATCTCACGAAGAAGTTAGATGCCTTTACCATCTCAGCATCCAAACCTCACCTAGATCCTCGTATAATTTCACAAGTGACTATCGAACCGAGTTCTTTGTGTGTCATATGCGACGGCAACGGCCATTTGGTCGAGTATTGTCCCACCTTGCCTCAAATCAAAGCTGAACAAGCAAATGCGATTAATGGCTATAGTATTTTTAGGAAGCCAACTCCAAACTCTTTCAATCAAACGTATCACCCAGATAATAGGTTCCATCCTAATTTCTCATACAGACAGAACGAACATATTCAATCTAGTGGTCCGTCAAGTTACAATAGGAGTTTTCCTAGGCAATCTGGCTCTTCCACAAACCAAGCCATTGTTCATCAAGTCCCTTATCAGCCCTGTAACACCCCGAATTTTTAATTCGTATCTCGAGGAAAAAAATAAATAGTGAAATTTTAAGAAAATCTTGAAAGTGGGATTTAGGAGTAAAACTTTAGGATGTTTTTAATCATTTTAATGGAATCTGACCTCACCATTAGATTCAAAATGATCGAAAAACATAGTTTAGCCTGTAAGCACGCTCAAATGCGAGTCCGAATATAAAAGTTGCAAAATCCTCGATTATCGGGTCGGACCAGGCTAAAACAGTGACTTTTTGTTAGAGGAATAATTTTTAAAATTCGATCATACCATTGGGTTCATAACGAAAAATTATTCAACATAGACTATTTATTTGTCATTTTTGGAGATCAGGAAGTCGAATTATCGCCAAAAATGAAAACGACATCAAGTTTAGGGGTCACGTCAGGCCAAAAATGTAAATTTTTGATGGAGACATAATTTGTAGAAATTGACTATACCATTAGATCCGGAACGAAAAATTAGGCGAAATAGTATATTCGTTTGTCAGTTTTGGAGACCGAATGACCAAGTTATCGTCGATCAAAACAATAGGCGAAATACCGATTTCGTCCTAACTTTTATAAAAAAAAAAAAAAAAAAATTTAATTTTTTTTTTATAACTCATCTTCCCCACCGCGTCATATGGCCGAGACATATAAAACGAAAATTTTTTTTTTTCTCCGATTTTCCACTTCAGATCTCTCGCAAACGGTCCATTTTCGACGATCGCCGCAGAAGAGAAAAAGGTCCGCAGCTTCGTTCTCTACAAAACCCACCCAACCTATCTTCATTTCACTTCCTATTTCACCCGATATCGTCAAAAATCAGCCGTATTTGGATACGGAAATTTGAAACTTTGACCTCGGATTTCGTCCGTTTCGGGGTCAAATCGCTTTCCGACGCAGAAGGAGAAACGTCCGCAGCCTCATTCTCTACATAACCCAACCAATTTCCTTCCGTTTTCTCGTCTTTTTCACCCCGTATAGTCAAAAATCAGCCGTATTTTTATACGGAGATTTTCGTAACTTCGACCTCGGTTTTCATCGATTTCGGGGTCAAACCGCCTTTCGCCGTAGAAGGGAGAAGAGACGAGCACATCGAGATCTTCAAAACCACCAGGTCGATTTCAAAAATCAGCCACTTCGAAGTTCGGTCCATCTCGATTTTCGCGCCGATCGCCTCGATTTCCGCGCACACGCTTTGATCCTTTCGCCTAGACATTGTAAGGAACTCTCAATTTCTATTAGTAATCATAGATTGTGAAAATTGCATTTAGGATTTTATTGGAAAATTTTGGATGTATTTCCGAAATATAGAATTCTTTGTTTATTTCAAAATTCACGCCAGAAATTGCATGTTTGATATGTTTAATTGTATTTTTAACAAATTATACGTGGGTAGAGTATTTTAACGGGTTATTGCCATAAATTGGGTCTTGTGCACTGCTCGGACCCCGTTTTGATATGAAATTTGTATTTTTTTTCAATATTATTGATAGAAATAAATTCTATAGTTGAAAAATATGATTTAATATTCAATGAACTCATATTGAGTTGATGAATATCAGAAAATGGATATTTTATGAAGAGATTGAAAAATGTAAAAGTCGAAAAAAGGAAAAAGGGTATGAAACGGTAAAATGTCAGAGTCACACCCAAGGGGTGATGTCTGCATTTTACGTTGTTGTGTTGTATGTAGGTTGGTGAACGGATATCCAGGGATAATGTTACTGGTTGCATGTTTATTTACTTTCTGTTAGCGCGAGGCGCTCTGTTATGTTATTTATTTTAGGCCGGGTGGCCACACTTGCATGGTAGGAAACTGGATATCTATTCTCAACCTTGTATTGTTAATTTCTCTTTTGTTTTCAAATGAAAATAATATATATATGTAGCTATTTTGTGAGCTGTTAAAGAGTTTGTGAATGCCTGAAGGGATAGTGCGTCATATCATCCGGAGTGGTGTACTATCCTGGGATGTACGGTAGGGACCACCAAACTCATACGTGGTATGGGACGCGTATGAGAGTGGAGTCACAACTGGAATCCGGGTTTATTCCTCTCTATCTTTACCAGTGAACTTGTAATGTAAAGGTGGTCGTATACGAATGGTTTGTATCTTTGGGAATCACATGTACGCCTGATAGGCATAGACGAAGATGATTAGTCAGTGATCACTAACAATCTATAGTAGTCGAACGTTCTGACACATCGAAAAGAGACCCATTGCTTACGGTCACGTCAAACGGCCAGCCTGAGCCGGATAAATGGTCAACCAAACGTGGTAAGGGCAGCGACCGGCCACAAAATCAGGAACTAAAAGCCAGAAAGGAATTGTAACATCATGTCCCGACTGGGAGCGATCCAGTCGTGAATCCCAACTCTCTAATTCCAATACTCCACCATTGTGTATTATGTATCTGTTGCTTATTTTGATATATAAAATGAAATGCATGTTTATTGTTTCCATTTGATCAATTAGATTTGTATAAAAAGAGAATGTTATAGTGAGTACTGCTGATCGATGTAATGTGAGTTTTAAAATGTTTAGTTGCTCATCCCTGGCTATATGTACCAGTTAATCGTAGTTTTCTTTTGTAAAACTTTGTTTATTTTAAAATGATTCAGTATGTTTATTCGTTCATGTTAGGAGAGGTTATTGGCAGAAATTGTTGCTTCCTTACTGGGTAACCATTGTTACTCACCCTTTCCTTCTCCATTTTTTAGTTTCAGATCTGAAGCTTGGCGAGGCAGGTATAGAGCATGAGTGAGAATCATCTGGTGGGTCAGATAGACAGCCAGAGTTCGTCACTGGTGAGTATTAGGACTATACCCTCTGGTGGTGTAGTTTGTCTAGGTAGAATATTATAGATTCTGTTATGAGCGTTAGGACTTTTGTTAGAGTGAGGAATTTGTATAATCCTGTATATAAGTTTTCTTCTTCCGCACTCTGATCTATCGTGCGATATTAGACGTATATAAGCTTCCGCTAGTATTATATTTTGTATATGTATGCAGGATTGTATGTCGTTTATCAGGTGCAGGTTGAATCGCCTTGGAATGCTAACATAAACAGAGGAGACCATGCCGAAATTTCGAGGTGCCACCTCGTACCTTGAAATCTGACATGGGGATTTGTGTTAGTGTTCGGCGGGGCGCCACATATGGTATCAGAGCATAGCATTAGATCCGTATGGGATACAGATCTGCTATGTTTTAGAAAATTTGTTGATACCATAGATATTAGATCGACAATCATAGAGTGTCACTAGGAATTCGGTATCCGAGCTAATCGGTAGTTCCGTATTGGAATTACGAGTTCTTCCGTGTCTAGAAGTCTATAGAGCTTAGTAAGCTTAAGATAGGATTCTAAGTTTATTCCGTTAGTAATGGAAATGGAGTCCATTACTAAGTTCCAAAATATGATAGTAATTCATAGTTACATAAGAGTGATTTTGGCCGAATTCTGATAATTGCCTTGTTACGGATAAAAACAAGTAAGAGAAATGGACAAAGCAAAGGCCGAAACACAACAGAGATAAGACAGGTTCTGGATCAAATCACTGATTCGATATCACAGTTAATGTAATTCATCAGACAGATGGCTGAGTCTCATGTCAAGTTTAGAGAAGAAATATGAATAACACAACCATCAATACCTCAAAGCCAAATGAAAGGAAAACAATTAGTATCTAATAAGATACAAGCAATTACGAAACTAGCAAATTCATAGCAAAATAACTATATGAGGAGTAAGATGATAGACATACCAACTCAATGGATGAAAGAATTTTATAAGAAACAACATATACTCTAAATCAGTTGAAAAGAAGAGTTGTGATATATTACAAATGTGGTAAATTGGGATATAAAGGAGAACAATGTTCGGTCAATATCAATCGATTAAGGATGCGTGCCTCAAAAAGATGCTAGACAAACCAATTGAAGGAACAATAAGGCCACCAGATTTAAATAAAGTTGATAACGTATTCGTGCCATCCCGAACAGACAAGACTAGCGATCGGAAGTGAGAGATGGTACAAGACTTACCACGATTGTAAGGCACACCACTAAATCCAAGAAATGAGGAAGCGTTGGACTTCTTCGCAAAATGGAAATACTATTCAACCTTAGAGACCATTACCACAAAGTCGTGCCTTTGAAGAATAAGAGAATTCCCCAGCCCAAAGGACAGGTAAATCCAAGGATGTGGTTGTATAATTTTCAACGATTACGTCTATCGAGATTTGAGGGTTTTTCCGATTCGATTGAGGTCAATGAGTGGATTTTGAAGACCTGAAAGATTTCGAGTACCATGTAATACCCAAGAGATCAATGGGTGATGGTGATTGATTCCAGTTGAATGAGGATGCTAATCATTAGTAACATTTTGAGATGAATGTATTGGGAGATGGATCGTTTGAGTGGGTAGAGAGATTTTTCGAGATTAGTGCAAGGTCATCTATCGATTATAGACTATAAGATGATGTTCACTAAGTTGTCACGATATGCGCTCGAGCTTATCCTGACAGATCTGTAGAAGGCCGTAGATTCTTTAGAGGACTATAATCCTACCTAAGGGCCAGGAGGTTGATGATTGAGACTACCAATTACAGAGATACGATAAATCGAACTTAAAGGATAAAATGAGAGGAGATAGAGTTACAGACCTCCAATGGACAAATGAGTTGACCTTAGATTTCTTTTCTTTCCAGATCAGATCCGGCCAAGAGGTCGATGTATTCGAGGCTAATCTTCCCCGGATCAGTGTATCCACAATATAGAACTTCTCCACTATCAAGTTGTAGAGTTTTCCCATCACTGAGTTAGAGAGCAGTTGAAGCTCCAATGATGCCAACAGGGCCAAAGGAATCAACAAGGCAGGTTCAGAGTCTAGAGACCCTAGTCTTCCAATTACCCACTCCACAGAGATCTATGAAGACAAGATCATTGACATTGTTACGCGTTTGATCAGGTGGGACATATCAAGAAAGAATGTCCTCTATCACATGCGCAAGTAAGAGCTATGACCTAGGAGAAAGTACCTATCTCCGACGAAGTTTTGGAAGTAATGATTTTTAATTATAATATTAAAAAGTGGAGTTATATTCAACACTAGTTCCTCTAGATCATATAATTCTGTGAAGAGTTTGCACACTTGCTAGAGCTAGAAACCACTGACACAGGTCAAGTATTGAAATTATTTATACCATTGAGAGGCCTTGCGAAGAAAGAATAAGATTTTTGGAAGATCATTTAAGAACTTGCAAAATAGGTATTAGAATAATTGTAAAGTGTGAAAAGACAAGTGATGTTCAATTAGTACGTTAGTCTTTATATCAATAGTCTTAGTCAATTACTCGTATATTACACTAGTAGATAAATCGGTGTTTCTTATATATCCTTCATGTCGAGAGCTACTTCCTCGAATATCAATACAGGGAGTTACTTATCTTTCCTTTCAATTGAAGATGGCTAAACTATGGGAGGCCTAACAACTGAACTATTAGATAAAGTAGCTCTTGCTTTACGACTTCTTGAATCGATTCTCCTTCTTTGGAAAGATAGATCATCTTTTTCCTTTTATCTTTCTATCTTCGGTGTCGGTTCTAACTCTTCTTTTACCTTTTCCTTTCACGATCACCTTCCAGTAGAAGAATTCATTATTATCGTTCTTGTTACGTGATCAATGCTTTCTACAAACAAACGCTCACTTCGAGACTTCGATCGTGACTCTTTTTCACTCCTCGAAACGAAAGCGCTATAAGTAAAGATAATGATTCCGTAGAAGCGGCGACTACCACCTATATGTACCCACATCCATCCTAAAGAGATTTAGTAGAGTATAAGTTAAGAGGTGGGCCGATGTAAAATGTGAGAAAGAATAATCTTGTGACAATGTTGCATTAATGATGACTTAATGGAATTGTGAGAAAATAGATGTATGATTTATCCCCTCGAGTAAGATCTTAAATTATAAAGGTTATGACAGAGGTTTTGAGGAAATATCGCTATAAGTAGAAATGTAATATTGAATCGAATATACAGACAGTGGTGTGTTGCAGTAAGACTATGCAATGGGGAGTAATATTCATAACAATTATGAGTAAAACATAATAGACGATGTAATTAATGAGAGAAGTAAAGATGAAGAATAAAGAAAATGTGAAAGGATTGTGGTTGATAGATATTGGTGGGGAAGTGATACAAGGTGAATTGATTGTTATCTTAAGGTTATACAAATAATGGATTACTTGGAGTATGAGTTTGAAATAAAGTGATTAATTAATGAATTTGTTAGGTTGACGGAATATGGGAGACATAAGTCTATGAGTATAAATGAGATTGATTTGGGACTAAGAATAGATGATAATCGAAAATAAGTGTTGTTTCTTATATATGTCGTATTAGTAAAATCGCGACAAAGCTCAATAAGGTATGATTTAAATTTCGAGGACGAAATTTTTATTAAGGGGGGGAGAATGTAACACCCCGAATTTTTAATTCGTATCTCGAGGAAAAAATAAATAGTGAAATTTTAAGAAAATCTTGAAAGTGGGATTTAGGGTAAAACTTTAGGATGTTTTTGATCATTTTAATGGAATCTGACCTCACCATTAGATTCAAAATGATCGAAAAACATAGTTTAGCCTGTAAGCACGCTCAAATGCGAGTCCGAATATAAAAGTTGCAAAATCCTCGATTATCGGGTCGGACCAGGCTAAAACAGTGACTTTTTGTTAGAGGAATAATTTTTAAAATTCGATCATACCATTGGGTTCATAACGAAAAATTATTCAACATAGACTATTTATTTGTCATTTTTGGAGATCAGGAAGTCGAATTATCGCCAAAAATGAAAACGACATCAAGTTTAGGGGTCACGTCAGGCCAAAAATGTAAATTTTTGATGGAGACATAATTTGTAGAAATTGACTATACCATTAGATCCGGAACGAAAAATTAGGCGAAATAGTATATTCGTTTGTCAGTTTTGGAGACCGAATGACCAAGTTATCGTCGATCAAAACAATAGGCGAAATACCGATTTCGTCCTAACTTTTATAAAAAAAAAAAAAAAAAAAATTTAATTTTTTTTTTATAACTCATCTTCCCCACCGCGTCATATGGCCGAGACATATAAAACGAAAATTTATTTTTTTTCTCCGATTTTTCCACTTCAGATCTCTCGCAAACGGTCCATTTTCGACGATCGCCGCAGAAGAGAAAAAGGTCCGCAGCTTCGTTCTCTACAAAACCCACCCAACCTATCTTCATTTCACTTCCTATTTCACCCGATATCGTCAAAAATCAGCCGTATTTGGATACGGAAATTTCGAAACTTTGACCTCGGATTTCGTCCGTTTCGGGGTCAAATCGCTTTCCGACGCAGAAGGAAGAAACGTCCGCAGCCTCACTCTCTACATAACCCAACCAAGTTCCTTCCGTTTTCTCGTCTTTTTCACCCCGTATAGTCAAAAATCAGCCGTATTTTTATACGGAGATTTTCGTAACTTCGACCTCGGTTTTCATCGATTTCGGGGTCAAACCGCCTTTCGCCGTAGAAGGGAGAAGAGACGAGCACATCGAGATCTTCAAAACCACCAGGTCGATTTCAAAAATCAGCCGCTTCGAAGTTCGGTCCATCTCGATTTTCGCGCCGATCGCCTCGATTTCCGCGCACACGCTTTGATCCTTTCGCCTAGTGATTGTAAGGAACTCTCAATTTCTATTAGTAATCATAGATTGTGAAAATTGCATTTAGGATTTTATTGGAAAATTTTGGATGTATTTCCGAAATATAGAATTCTTTGTTTATTTCAAAATTCACGCCAGAAATTGCATGTTTGATATGTTTAATTGTATTTTTAACAAATTATACGTGGGTAGAGTATTTTAATGGGTTATTGCCATAAATTGGGTCTTGTGCACTGCTCGGACCCCGTTTTGATATGAAATTTGTATCTTTTTTTCAATATTATTGATAGAAATAAATTCTATAGTTGAAAAATGTGATTTAATATTCAATGAACTCATATTGAGTTGATGAATATCAGAAAATGGATATTTTATGAAGAGATTGAAAACTGTAAAAGTCGAACAAAGGGAAAAAGGGTATGAAACGGTAAAATGTCAGAGTCACACCCGAGGGGTGATGTCTGCATTTTACGTTGTTGTGTTGTATGCAGGTTGGTGAACGGATATCCAGGGATAATGTTACTGGTTGCATGTTTATTTACTTTCTGTTAGCGCGAGGCGCTCCGTTATATTATTTATTTTAGGCCGGGTGGCCAGACTTGCATGGTAGGAAACTGGATATCTATTCTCAACCTTGTATTGTTAATTTCTCTTTTGTTTTCAAATGAAAATAATATATATATGTACCTATTTTGTGAGCTGTTAAAGAGTTTGTGAATGCCTGAAGGGATAGTGCGTCATATCATCCGGAGTGGTGTACTATCCTGGGATGTACGGTAGGGACCACCAAACTCATACGTGGTATGGGACGCGTATGAGAGTGGAGTCACAACTGGAATCCGGGTTTATTCCTCTCTATCTTTACCAGTGAACTTGTAATGTAAAGGTGGTCGTATACGAATGGTTTGTATCTTTGGGAATCACATGTACGCCTGATAGGCATAGACGAAGATGATTAGTCAGTGATCACTAACAATCTATAGTAGTCGAACGTTCTGACACATCGAAAAGAGACCCATTGCTTACGGTCACGTCAAACGGCCAGCCTGAGCCGGATAAATGGTCAACCAAACGTGGTAAGGGCAGCGACCGGCCACAAAATCAGGAACTAAAAGCCAGAAAGGAATTGTAACATCATGTCCCGACTGGGAGCGATCCAGTCGTGAATCCCAACTCTCTAATTCCAATACTCCACCATTGTGTATTATGTATCGGTTGCTTATTTTGATATATAAAATGAAATGCATGTTTATTGTTTCCATTTGATCAATTAGAATTTGTATAAAAAGAGAATGTTATAGTGAGTACTGCTGATCGATGTAATGTGAGTTTTAAAATGTTTAGTTGCTCATCCCTGGCTATATGTACCAGTTAATCGTAGTTTTCTTTTGTAAAACTTTGTTTGTTTTAAAATGATTCAGTATGTTTATTCGTTCATGTTAGGAGAGGTTATTGGCAGAAATTGTTGCTTCCTTACTGGGTAACCATTGTTACTCACCCTTTCCTTCTCCATGTTTTAGTTTCAGATCTGAAGCTTGACGAGGCAGGTATAGAGCATGAGTGAGAATCATCTGGTGGGTCAGATAGACAGCCAGAATTCGTCACTTGGTGAGTATTAGGACTACATCCCTCTAATGGTGGTAGTTTGTCTAGGTAATATTATAGATTCTGTTATGAGCGTTAGGACTTTTGTTAGAGTGAGGAATCTCTGTATAATCCTGTATATAAGTTTTCTTCTTCCGCACTCTGATCTATCGTGCGATATTAGACGTATATAAGCTTCCGCTAGTATTATATTTTGTATATGTATGCAGGATTGTATGTCGTTTATCAGGTGCAGGTTGAATCGTCTTGGAATGCTAACATAAACAGAGGAGACCATGCCGAAATTTCGAGGTGCCACCTCGTACCTTGAAATCTGACATGGGGATTTGTGTTAGTGTTCGGCGGGGCGCCACAAGCCCCAACAATCTATAGATTGCAGAGCCATCATACTAGATCCCATGACTAATTACCAGTAGCCTGCCCAACAACAGTCGTCCTTAGAATCTATGATTGCCGAGTTGATGAGGCAGCAACAACAGTTCATCCAAACTCAACAGCAAACCCATCAAAATCAAACTCAAATTAACCAGGTCACTGCGCAATCTATAGCTAAGATAGAAGTTCAGTTGGGACAGTTAGCTCTCTCCTTGAGTGGGAGAGAGAAAGGTCAATTTCCTAATCAGACTATCCCTAACCCTAGAGGTCAACCTTTGATTCCAAACAGATCAAAAGGTCAATACGAAATAGGAAGCCATTCTGGAGCTCCACAAGACTCAGTCCAGGCTATCCACACCTTGCGTTCGGAAAAGAAGGTGGACAACAAGGTCCAACCTATTGACATGGGAGAAAAAGTCCTAGAAAAGGACAAAGTTCAAAAAGAAGCCATAGAGTCTCCAACAGAGAAGGAGAAAGATTTGAAAAATCCTCCTATCATTTTGCCAATTCCAAAAGCTCTATTTTCCCATCGCCTTAGAGATTCTAAAAAAGGTAAGCAGTTTGAAGGTGTCTTAGAAGTCTTCCAAAATGTGCATATCAATATCCCATTCCTAGATGCCATTAAGCATATACCTTCTTATGCGAAATTCGTAAAGGATTTGACCACAGCTAAAAGGAAAACACCGTTTCCTCGGGAAGTTATCATGGCAGCCCAAGCTTCGTCGCTCATCCAACAAACGATTGTACCAAAATTTAAGGATCCTGGATGTCTGACAATTTCTATTCATATTGGAATCAAGTGGTCGAAAAATGTCTCTTAGACTTAGGGGCCAGTGTGAACCTTTTACCATATTCGGTTTATAAACAATTAGGTTTGGGGGTTTTGAAACCCACCGATATCACGTTGAGTCTAGCCGATAGGTCCATAAAAATTTCAAAGGGTATAGTTGAGGACGTGATAGTTAAAGTCAAATATTTCTATTTTTCGATTGATTTTGTTGTCTTAGACACAGAGCCAGTCATCAATTCGAACAGTCATATTCCTATCATTTTAGGACGTCCATTCTTAGCCACGTCTGACGCAGTCATTCGTTGTAGAAAAGGAATTATGACTTTAGCATTTGGGGATATGAAAGTAAAACTGAACTTCTTCCACAATTTTTAAGGAATTGATGTAGATGATGGTATGGAGGAAGTGAACATGATAGATACGCTAATCAATCAAACGTATCAAGAGTTAAGGTACTCTTATCCCCTAACGAAAGGTTTGGCTCACTTTGGGCTTGACTTGGACGTAGAAGAGTCTATAAATGAAGTCAATGCTTTGCTTGAATCCGTTCCACTCTTAGATTCTGTGCGGTGGTATGCAAAAGCTGAAAGTCTTCCTGTGCGCACATCCAATCTTGTTCCTTCTCATGTTGACCCTCCAAAATTAGAACTCAAATCGCTTCCAGAGACCTTGAGATATGCATTTCTTGGCAAGAATCAAACATTGCCCGTGATCATTTCCTCTCACCTCAATGAAGTACAAGAGGGAAAGTTGTTAGGAGTATTAAGGGAACATCAAGAAGCTATTGGTTGGAGCATAGCTGACATCAAGGGAATTAGTCCATCTGTGGTGATGCACCACATTCGTTTACCTTCCTTAGAACCTCAGAGATGACTAAATCCTGTCATGAAAGACGTGGTTCGGATGGAAGTGATGAAATTGCTAGATGCGGGTATTATCTATCCTATTTCTGACAGTCGTTGAGTGAGTCCTATACAAGTAGTTCCTAAGAAATCTGGTATCACTGTGGTAGTGAACCAAGACAACGAATTAATCCCCACTCGAGTCCAAAATGGATGGAGAATGTGTATCGATTATAGGAAACTCAACTCGATGACTCCTAAGGATCATTTCTCCTTACCTTTCATTGATCAAATGTTAGAGCGTCTAGTAGGCCATTCTTACTATTGCTTCTTAGATGGTTATTCTGGGTACAACCAGATACCTATTGCTCCAATCGATCAAGAGAAAACAACTTTCACCTGTCCCTTTGGAACTTTCGCGTATCGTCGCATGCCTTTTGGATTGTGCAATGCACCCGTTACTTTTCAACGGTGCATGATGAGTATATTTTTCGACCTACTAGAAAGATATCTCGAAGTGTTCATGGACGATTTTTCAATTTTCGGACCAAGTTTTGAGGAATGTCTCCGTCACTAGACTTTGGTCCTTCAACGTTGCAAAGAGGTCAATCTAGTCCTCAATTGGGAAAAATGTCATTTCATGGTAACATCTGGGATTATGTTAGGGCACATTGTTTCTGCTAAGAGGATTGAGGTAGATAAGGCAAAGGTAGGTCTAATTGAAAAATTACCACCTCCTAGAACGGTCAAAGAAATTAGGTCATTCCTAGGCCATGCGGGTTTTTATCATAGATTCATTAAAGATTTAGGGAAAATCTCGAAGCCTTTATGTGAGCTATTAGGAAAGGATGTTCCTTTTGACTTTTCAGAGTCATGTCTCTCTGCGTTCAACAAGCTCAAGTCCGAGTTAACCTCGGCACCCATTATTCAACCTTCAAACTGGAGCATTCCATTCGAAGTTATGTGCGACGCTTCAGATTATGCAATAGGCGCTGTTTTGGGTCAGCGAATTGAAAAACAACCTCATGTTATCCAATATGCTAGTAAAACCCTTAACGATGCTCAGCTTAACTACTCTACAACAGAGAAGGAAATGCTAGCACTGGTCTATGCCGTTGAAAAATTCCGTCCCTACCTCATAGGATCTAAAGTTGTGATTTACACAGACCACGCAGCATTGAAGTACCTTCTATCAAAGAAAGATGCTAAAACAAAGTTAATCCGTTGGATTCTACTTCTACAAGAATTTGATCTCGAGATCCGAGACAAAAATGGGGCAGAAAATGTCGTAGTTGATCACTTGTCTAGGATAGTTAACAAGCCATCCGAGAAATCCTTACCCATCTCTGAATCCTTTCCTGATGAGCAACTTATGCAAATCACTCAAGCCAATGCTCCATGGTATGCGGACATTGTCAACTACCTAGTTACAGGTCAATTCCCAGTCAAAATGACTAGTCAAGAGAAACTTCGTCTTCTGTCAAAAACAAAATGGTATTTCTGGGATGAGCCATACTTATTTAAATATTGTCCCGATCAAATCATTAGACGTTGTATTCCAACCTGTGAGCAAGTCAATATCCTAGAGTTTTGCCATAATCATGCCCGCGGAGGGCACTTCAGTGGTAAGAAGACCGCCATGAAAATCTTACAATGCAGTTTTTTCTGGCCTAGTATTTTTTGTGATGCCCATGAGTTTAGCAAATCTTGTGATAGATGTCAGAGATTAGGAAAAATCTCTAAGAGAAATGAAATGCCTCAAAATCCTATCCTGATCATCGAAATTTTTGACGTGTGGGGTATAAGCTTCATGTGACCATTTCCTATCTCCCAGGGTTACCAATACATCCTAGTTGCCGTTGACTATGTGTCAAAATGGGTCGAAGCTGTGGCATGTAGAACTAACGATCACAAGGTTGTGATAAAATTCATCAAGGAGACGATTTTTTCAAGATTCGGTACTCCGCGAACTATCATAAGTGATGGTGGCTCGCATTTTTGCAACAAGATCTTTGCTGCGTTGATGAAGAAATACCTCATAACGCATAAGGTTGCCACACCTTACCACCCACAAACAAGTGGGCAAGTGGAGATTTCTAACAGGGAAATAAAAACTATATTAGAAAAAACAGTCAATCCTTCAAGGAAAGATTAGTCTTTGAGATTGAGTGATTCACTCTAGGCCTATAGGACTGCATTCAAGACACCCATTGGGATGTCTCCTAACCGGTTAGTTTTTGACAAGGCTTACCATCTCCCTGTAGAACTAGAACATCGTGCATATTGGGTGATCAAGCGCCTCAACTTTACTTTTGATAAAGCCGGTGAGAAGCGAAAGTTACAACTAGACGAGTTAGAAGAAATTAGAAATGACTCGTATGATTGTGCCAAAAGGTACAAAGAGCGTACCAAATTCTTTCACGATAGGCACATTCTTAGGAGGAATTTTATTCCTAATCAAAGAGTTTTGTTGTATGATAATAGACTCCACCTTTTTTCAAGAAAACTTAAGTCTCGATGGACTGGCCCATATATTATCCAAACAGTCTACCCCCATGGTGCTGTTGAAGTCCTTAATCCTAAGGGCGGATCCACTTTCAAAGTGACATCTCAAACCGTTTCTTGAGTATGTTTCGCAGGAGGAAGTTCTTTTTCTCGATGATCCCGTCTATCAAAATTAACTATGTTTTCGTCTAGCTAAAGACGTTAAACTTAGCGCTTCTGGGAGGCAATCCATGCACTTCAAGGGACATTGTGTTAAATATCAACAGGACTATAGGGTCTTTCTCAGGTGCTATCTAACCCACTTCATTTCATTTTGTCAATTTCAATTTTACTTTTGCATGTATATGTTGAAATATTGAGGATAATATAATGTTTAAGTTTGGGAGTGTATGGATCGGATTTCCACTTATTATTTTCTTCTTTTATACAAAAAAAAATAAAAAAGTAAAAAAAAATTTAAAAATATTTAGTTGGCAACTTTGTTGTATTTTACTCAAAATCTTAGCTTGTATCTTTAAGCACTTAGTTAAAAATATTTAATCAGTCTTTCATTGGAAGCTATGATCTGGAGTCCCCATTTGTGTTTCTCTTAAGCAAAAATTAGAGCAAAGTTATCTTTTGATTTATAGTCACTTCTAATAAGGTTACCAAGAGTCTAGATTGTATTAAAAGAGCTTATTACCTTCTTTCTACCTAGAGTTTAAGGAAAAATTAGGTTTGATGAACTTTGACTTCTTTGTTCAATTGGTTGGCTAATTAGAAGAAAAATAGAACTGGGTTGTATACACCTTGTACAGCAACCATTGAGTTAGACTGGGTACCTTGAAAAGGGCTACCTACTTTTCTTAGAAAAATAATGGAGAAGTAAAAGAAAAAAAAAGAGACATTTCAAAACAAATAAAAAATAAAAAAAATCAAAGATCTAAAAGTTTATGTAAAGTTTTAGTAGGGTGAAAGCCATCAAGTGTAAAAATGTGAGTATACTGGAATATCACAGATAAAGCCCCTTAGAGGTATTAAAGTGAATATCTACACTTCTCACTACCCCAGACAGGATCCTAAGTTTAGAATTAAACCCTAAGTTACTCCAGCTATTCTTGAGTAGTTAGAAGGTTGAAACTCATTTGAGGAAATCGAATCTCTTAAATTTCTGAGTTAGAATCACTATCGCTCAAAGGTCAATTTAAGTCTAAGTTTTGTCATAGAGAAATAAGGGTTGGGACTCTATACCAAGCAGTACTTCCAATTGATTGAAAAAAAAAAAGACTTGTGCTTTTCAATATAAGTTTCGATTTTGACTATTTTTTTCAAAGTTGTTTTCAAATTTTGTGGGTATATTTTCTGCAAACCCTCACGAGTCAAACTCGTCCACTAGGGGTAACCTAGAGGTTCAAGGGCTTGCTGCATTCGCTAAATGCAGTCGAGGTGTCTGCGAAAGTGGCAGTTTTATTTTCTAGGGACTAGAAAAAGGTAAGATTGGGGGTGTGATGACTGTTTCCAAACACTCAATTATACACACATTTTTCGGATATTTATCTTGATTTTTGTACCTATTTATCCATATTAAGATAATAATCATGATAAGCCTCAAATCACCACGTTGCATGTTAATTAGGCTTAATTATATATAAATAAATTCATTTACTAGATAAATCTAATTACGTGTGTTTCTTATGCAGAAAATCAACAAATTGGAATCAAAATCTCAAGACAAAAGCATTTGGGCCCACTTTGGAATGCCCTAATCTTTAACTCCTATTATCCTTTTTTGTCTTTTTGTGCAAAGAAAAGTGGAGGCTACTTTTAGACTCTTCTACACACATTTTCTCTATAAATAGAGCCTTCATTTCTAAAGAAAAGGTCCCATCTTGGTTCTCTTATCCAAGGCTCCTTTAATCTAAGGCTCTTTGCCTATTCTCTTATTTTTTGTATTTTCATTTTCTAGTTATTTTCTTTTAGCTAATTAGTCTTGTAAGAAGTAGAAGAAGAAGAAGTTGTAATTTTCTCCATGAAATGAAGAAAAGTTCTTTCATCTCTTATCTTCCCTCTCTTGCAATGACATTAGGCTAAGTTCCCCTCCATTGGAGAGTGGAAAAACCTAGAGCAAGTTCTTGTGTTATTTTTAATTTCATGCCTTTCTTTTATTTAAAATGCTTATGAATTCTCTTTAAGTTTCTTGCACCTTTTATTCTTAATATAGATACTTTGTGCTTAGATTAGATCAAGATAAAGTATGCTTAAACTAGATAATTGATAGTAGGAAGTTTTCAAAGAATTCTACTTTGTTTATGTTCCCTTATTTCATTTCATTTGTAAAACTTTCCAATCTAAGGAGCTAACACCAAGCCCTTACGATTGAGTTATAAAAAGGCTTGAAACTAAGAATTGCTCATCAGCATGTTCTAGGTAAATCCACCTCTAATGGTGTTTTAATTTCATAAGTTTACTTGCTTTTAATTTCATTTACTTTAGTTTCTTTTCTAGTAATTTTACATTTTCTTATAAGTTCAAAAATACAAAGAAAAATAGTTTTAATTCCTTTTAGTTAATTTGAATTTTATCTTCTTAGCTTAACTCTATTCCTCCTTTCTCTTGGGTTCGATCCCCTACTTGCCCCACAAGTAAGGTAAACGTAAGATTATTATTAACTCCGGTGAGAAGAACAACGATAGTCTCATCAGCAACACTAAGGGACATTCAAAGATTGGAAAATTTTCTCCTCGGCTTAGTTTGTGAGCATTGAGCGGCTTGAAGAGATAGTACGAAAGAGGTGTTGGCCACTTGTAAAGAATTGACACTGGGTTTGAAATGTTTGGGTTTTGACTCAGACAAATTACTAAAAAGTCCAGAAGAGTAGGCATCTTCAACTTGATTTCCAACCTCAAGGAGGGACTGAAAAGTGGGAAGGTATTGAGGCATCAAGTACTTGGCATAATTTGGAATGAGATTCCTGAGGATGATCTTAACTTGTTCCTTCTCTTGAGGTCGGTCCCATAATTGAGCAGCTTTAGCTCTCCATCGAGTAATGAATTCAGTGAAGGTTTTCCCAGGCTTCTGTTTGGTAGTTTCTAAATCTCTTCTTGTGAGTTCAATATCCGTGTTGGATGAATACCGATCAATAAACTCTTTCATCAATTCATGCTATGTTCTTACCCGAGATGAGTTCAATGACATTAATCAGCGTAGGATAGGACCTGTAAGGGTTCTTTGAAAAAATTAGGCCATCTGTTCTGCACTCAAACCCTGAGATTGCATTATGCCAACATATACTTTCAAGTGAGTCCTAGGGAATCCAATCCCATTAAACTTCTCCATATCTGGCATTGTGAACTTCTCTGTCAGATTGACCGTGGAAATCAAGGTCATTGCCCCTAATCCAAGAGTAAGATCGTTAGGGTCTTTGATATTCTTCAAAGCAGTTTCAACCTGAGTTATTCGATGAGCTAAGATAGGGTCGACAGGTAATTTATTATCTTTTTGGTCTTCGATGAGGTCAAACATAGCCTGAGGTTCTATAGCTTTATATTTTTTCTTTTCAATTTTCAGGGATTCAATTTTTGTATGGACAGAATCAATAATCTATGCTTGAAAAGATTCTAAAATCTGACGAAGCGCAGCTTCATCTACAGTACTCGTTTCTTCTTATGGCAAAGACTGACTACTTGGCAATGGTACTCTGGAAAGACGGCTTGAATATGATCTGATTGGTTAACAAGCTTTTAATCCACCATACAAAGAAAGGGAGGTTTGATGAATACTAAACCGTAAGCGATTGGAAAAGTCACTTTTTTTTAAAATGCCTTTTAATCTCCAAAAATAAAAATTTATAAAAAAAACATTTATAAAGAACAAATCTGAATTCTCCAAGGTCTTCTTTTTTTTCGTAGAGAAAAAAAATTCGAAGAAAAAAATATAATCGATTGATGAACCTATAGATTAAAAATCTGTTTCCTTAATTAGTTTTCTCAAGAATTGGACTTCAATTCTCCACCAGAGGCTCACTTACTTCAAGTCTCACAGATCTTGACGTTAGCTCCGAGATCCAGCATAAATTCTCTGCAAGAAACTCTTTGCAGCGAGAAATCCACGAATAATAAACAAATCGAAATTAATCCTTCACCTTCAACAGAATTAAAACACATATTGATAAAAGAGAAAGAGGTGAATTCGAATTTTCTCGCTAGTTCATTAATGGATGGTCGCTGGTTCACAGAAAGAAGGAAAAAAGAGAAGTGCACTTAATGCTTCTTGTTGGTTTAAAAGGGTGGGTTAATGGAGAGTGAAAGAGAGTTTTACTATGTTTGGGGATGTCGCACATGCGATAGTGAGTGAGATAGTTCTTGAAGAACTCAAACTCTTGATCTCTATATAAGAGTAGCAGCTAGCGTTTAGAAGAGAGCTTTCTCAAGCAAAAAAAATCTAGGGAAGAAGGTCCCATGCGACATTAGAAAGAGAGAGATGGAGAGACGCTTCTCTCTTTGTTTGTTGTTTTTCGTGCTCTTCTTTATGGAGAAGAATATAGAAAACAGCATAAACGGATTTCTACTAACGGCACACAATGCAAAAGAAAAATGTTTTTTTAATTTTTTTCTGATTTTTTTTCTTGGAATCCTCTCCTCATCACGAACAACATTAAAAAAAAAAAAAATTTATTATTTCTTAACGCATCACTCACAAATAATTTATTTGAGAAGAAGATGAAGAATAAAAAATCATTTTCTGCTAACGGCACATCACGCAAAAGAATACTTTTTTTTTACAATTTTTTTTGCGATTTTTTTTCTTGGAATCCTCTCCTCGTCACGAACAACATTAAAAAGTAATTTTTTTTATTTCTTAGTACATCACTTACAAATAATTTATTTTCACAACTTATCACCCATGCATATTAGCGTGCTAAAAAGAAATTCATCCAAGATTTTTTTTTCTTTTTAAAAAAAAAATCCATAACTCTCATCCCAACCACCATCATTCCGTCCTCAATTCATATGTCAATTTGAATATTTCATTATTTAAGGTTACCAAAAAGTGACCCTTAATTGGATAAAAAAATTAAAAATATAATATCCAAAATCCAAATAAATGATCCACAATCAAGCCATAAAAAAAATAAACAAATAAACAAATAAAATAAATCAAACTAAATAATATTAAAAAAAAAACTAAGTCACCCTGGCAATGCTTCCATACTTGGAGTTTTTCAAGTCTGATCCACAATAGTCCCCAGTGGAGTCGTCACTGAAAGTGCCCTCGATTCGTAGGGTGCGCAGATCAGCTTTTAAATTTTGAGGTTTGGGAGTCGCCACCTAGTTATTACGATCTAGGAACCGAACTTTGACTCTAGAAGGATAAAACAACTAATCTACCAAAAAAACCTAAGTCTGGGGATAAAGTTAAGAGGTTGAAAACTGTTAGGCACTAACCCCGGTCGACAAACGCCGGTCTCTACTATTTTTCAAGAAGCCTACATTGTTAAAAAGACCTAAATAGAAAATAAAAAATATTTACCGTGATGATCACAATGGTGGTTTCCTCAAAGCTGGAGGAGATAATGTCGTTTATGGGGCAGATAGCTGAGTCCCAAAACAAGTTTAGAGAGGAGATGCTTGAGTCACAGGCTATACTAGCCGAGGAAGTGGTAGAGTTGAGGGAGCGTCAGGCTTCTTCATAGGTAACTGATCACATTCCACCTCAGGATCCACCTTAGAGACCACAACCACAGGTTGTACCATCGAGGGTCGTGAGGACTCCCCGCCCCAAACAAAGAAAGATCCGGGGATGTGGCTACAAAATTACCAACAACTACGTCCACCCCGATTTGGAGGTTCTTCTGATCCGACCAAGGTCGAAGAATGGGTTTTAAAAACCCGGGAGATTGTGAGTGTCATGTAGTGCCCGAGAGACCAGAGGGTAACGGTGGCTACATTTCAGTTCGACAGGGATGCTAACCATTGGTGGCGATCCGAGAGGAATGTTTTGGGAGATGGACCTTTCGAATGGGCCGACTTCGAGAGGATGTTCTTAGAAAGATTTATATCCGAGACGGCTCGAGAGATCAAATATCAAGAATTTTCAGGGTTAGTACAAGGCAATCTATCTATTACAGATTACGAGCTGAAATTTACCAGACTGTCACGATATGCACCAGAGCTTATTCCGACTGATCTGCAAAAGCCCGTAGATATTTCAGAGGATTGCAACCCTACTTGAGGGCCAGGATGTCAGTGATTGAGACCACTAGCTACAGAGACATGGTGAGTCGAGCTCAGATGGTTGAGCTAGAGGAGAGGGAGTTGTAGACTTCGAGGGGGCAGACCAGTCGACCCCAGGCTTCTTTTCCACCTAGATCTGATCTGGCTAAGAGGTTGATGTATTCAAGACCAAGTGCCTTTGAACCAGCATATCCATAGTACCAAGCTCCTACTCCACCGAGTTATGGATCAGTTGGGGCTCCAGTGAGGCCAACAGGGCCAAGGGGACCAATCAGGCAGATTTCGAGACCACCGACTCCAGCTTCCTGACCAACCGCCCCATAGAGACCTATACAAGCGGGACCATTGGCATGTTTTTCTTGTGGCCAGATGGGACATATCAGGAGAGACTACCCTCTATCACAGCCATAGACAGGGATAACTCCCATACCCTAAGAAAGGGTTTATCATCTGACCCAAGAAGAGATACCCGTTTCGGACGAGGTGTTAGAAGGTACAATCTTAATTTATAATATAAATATTCGAGTCTTATTCGATACCAGTTCCTCTACATCCTATATTTCCACTGAGATTATACGGTTGCTAGATTTAGAAATTTCTGACACGGGCCGAGTAATTAAATTATCTACCCTATTGGGAGATCGACAGATAGCCTTGAAACTTTATCGAAACTGTGTAATTAGGATAGCTGATCAAGAGATGATTACCGACCTCATGACATTAGATTGTTGCGACTTTGATGTCATCTTGGGGATGGATTTGCTAGTATAAAACCATGCCCAGGTCGATTGTTTTGCCAGATCAGTAGTCTTTAGACGATCAGGATATCTGAAAGTCAAGGTTCAAGGATCTAGGTATAGAAGAGATCGTCAAAAATCAGTCGTCTTTATGTACTGGGATTTCAAAACTTTGACCTTGGATTTCATCTGTTTCGGGATCAAACCGTCCTCCGTAGCATAAGGGAGAAAAGACGACGACGTCGAGATATTCGAAACCACCTGGTCAAACTTAAAAATCAACCACCTCGAAGTTTGAACTATCTCGATTTTCATGTCTATCACCTCGATTTTCACGCATGTGTTTCAATACTTTCGCATAGAGATTGTAAGGAACTCTCAATTTCTATTAGTAATGGTAGATTGTGAAAATTACATTTAGAATTTTATTAAAATTTTGTGGAGATTTTCAAAAATATAGAATTCAATTGGTTATTTCAAATTTACGTCAGGACTTGCACATTTGATATGTTTAATTGTATTTTAAGACAAATTATACATGGGTAGGATATTTCAACGGGTTATTTTCATCAATTGGGTCCTGTACACCGCTCGAACCCCATTTTGATCTAAATTTTTTACTTTTTCAATGTCATTAATAAAAATAAATTTCATAATTGAAAAAATAATTTAATATTCAATTAACTCATATTGAGTTGATGAATATCAGAAAGTGGATATTTTGTTTTAGAAATTGAAAACTGTAAAATTCAAAAAAAGGGAAAAAGGGTATGAAAATGATAAAATGTCAGAATCACACCCAAAGGGTGATGTCTGCATTTTACATTGTTGTGTTGTGTGTAGGTTGGTGAACAAGTATCTAGGGATAATATTACTTGTTGCATGTTTATTTACTTTCTGTTAAATGAGGCGCTGTTTACTTTTCCGTTATGTTATTTATTTTAGGCCGGATGGCCGCAGTTGCATGGTAGGAAACTGCATATCCATTATCAACCTTGTATTGTTAATTTCTCTTTTATTTTTAAATGAAAATAATATATATATATATATATATATATATATATATATATATATATATATATATGGATTAGGATCCATATACACATAAAGCTACTCATAAAGCTACAACGTGTTTTGTCTTATATGGGCAAAAATATTTGGAACGGGCTGATTTTTTGTGAGGATGATTAGTTGACTTTTTTGGGTCAATTGGGTTGACCCAAAAAGAGTCTAGTCTAAGTTAGCTCTTATTTGCTTTCTCTTTATTTTCTTTTCTGTGATAATTATGCTTGCATGTTGATGATTCGTGAAAATGCCTTGGGTACATCCTGTCCCTTTGCACACACTCTCAAGTATGCATATTTGATGTTTGCATCATTCTTTGTCCCTCGATAGTCCTATAATCAAAACATAGTCAACCTAGTCCATTGGAACATGAGTGACGGATGTGAATACTATAACTTTAGTCTAGTACCTTCAAATATATTAAAGTGAAACACCACGTACTGTCTAAAAAAGTGAAACTAGAAGGTATATTGGTGTTTTAGGCTAAAGTGACCTAAACTTTGTTCTAACCTAATCTCAATCATATAGTAAACTCAGAGACCCAAATCTAGGTCCAGTCTCGTTAAGTCGCAATTTGAACCAATTATGGGTGTTCTTGAGTTGCTTCAATCTAATTAAAGGTAAATAGGCAGATCGATCTCCAATACTCAATTTTAAACCCACAATATCAGTCTAGCCCAATAAAATTGGTGAAAATACTAGTTAAGCCAAACCAATTAGCCCAATTGATAGATAAAACCGATCAATGTTAAACTGATTAGACCAATTGGTTTTGGATTCAAAGATTTAAACCAGTTCACTAAAACGATTCAATCTTATGATTTAATCAATCCAATTCGACCCAAGGCCAACCCAATCAGGGTTAGACCTCGATCATCCTTTATCACTCCTATGGCCACTATAAGCTTATAATGCATTTGGACTTGATAATCGCCACCAAATTTTGGCTAATACATCTTAAATCTTTAATCGTGTGGTTAAAAGTTAGTCTTTCAAAATCAAGAATCCGAGCTCATTTTGACCATTTCACAATTGTTCTTAGACGATTTAAACCATCGATTGTGCCACTTTGGACTTGTCAAAAGAATCGTCTTAAAGAATCAATGAATGAGTTTCTTTAATTTACTTCAATTTAAACCCCACCTCCAACATCACGTCTCTGAGATGGTTCGGATAACAAGCTCAGATTCAGGCAAGAGACACACGGACTATTCTCTGGCAGGGAGGGCCACTATAGTCCAAGTCGATCAGAAGGTATTTGAGATTCAGAAATGTTGGGTGAAGAATAACCAAGCAATCAGGGTAGTGGAGAGGAGGGACAAGGAAGGGTCTGAGCTTGTGTTATTTGAAAAAGAGAAATGGTGGTTGTTGCAGACTTTGAAGGAGGCAAAGAGCTGGAAAACAAACAGAACATTTTGGAAAAAATTCGATGATTTTGGGTCATTGTAAGTTGGCACGAAGATATGAGAATGAATATGGGCGATTTCTCAATATCTCGGAGTACTCAGGGCAAGGATGGTTCCCTTCCCTTCTGATCTCTGAAGGAGTAGAAGGAGTAGGCTGGGATAACCTTTGTGAGGCCTTAACTAGAGGTGGAGCAGTTGATATAGGCCCTTGGAAGAAAGAAGTTGTAGGCAACTCTATGCATGGAAAGTGTTTGAATGACTTCCATAAGCCATCAAAACTCACCAATGAGCTTGACACTCTAGAGAACTTCGACGTTTGGAGATGGGCGATCATCTGTGAATCAAGGAAAAAATCAATTTGTTGGGAAGAGGTAGAGAGAGTGATTAAATCCATAGTTCCTAGCTCTAGGAATTTTGCTCTAAGACCATATGGGATTAGCAGGAGAATACTTGTGTGCCACAGGAGGAAAGAGTTCGATGCTTTCGTGAATCTAAAACAAATTCAGGTCCAGGATACCGTGGTCAGCTTGAGAGCGTGGTATGCCAATTGCAATAGTATCTCGAAGAGTTGGACACAGACTGGCACATGGATGGACATCATTGGGCTCCCGTTCCATAAATGGGAGCCGAGGTCTTTTACCATCATTGGAGATATGCTAGGCGGATTATTAGAGGTTAAGGATTGTACTCGCTCATTGGAAGATCTTACAGTAGCAAGCATCAAGGTTAGGCGGAGGGCCATCGACATTCCCAGATGGATTAAGCTTCCAGCTAGGAATGTTCCATTGATAGTGGGCATCAATTTGTCTATGAACAGGGAGAGCGGGCTAGAGAAGATGATGCTTGGCGTTATCAAATGTGATGTAGGAGTAGCAGGCCAGCTAGTGTCAGAGGCTTTTAATGCAATCCCAGCTAATAACACAGTATCAATGGGCAATTCGGAGGGTTGCATAGAAATCATGTCAGATCCTAAGATAGGAGAAAAGGCTATACTTGAGTCTGAGACAAGCAAAGGTAGATTTTCAAATGTTATCTGCTCTGACTCGGTAGAGACAATAGGGGCTAATAAGATAGTTGGAACATCATTTGGGCCTAGTCAACTAGGCAGCCACATGATAGAGACAGATCGTACACTCATGAGGAGAGACTAGACCGTAGGCTCAATGGACGGTAGAATTGGGCCTGCCAGCCCATTTATGTTTGAGTTAAGCACACAAGCCGATTGTGAGAAGGGGTAGACAATTGGTTCGGGCGGCCCAATGCCTTCAGTGCAAAATAATTTGAGGAACAAGCAGCCTCTTTGTGAGCTGGATCTTCCTATTGGGCCCAGTAGCCCAGTATTGTTTGGAGTTTATGCACAACCCGAACGCGAGGTGGGTCAAACCTCTAGACCAGGCGGACTAGGCCATGAAGCCGACAACATTCAGTTTGTTAGTGTGGAAGACATATTGTCCGTCCAAGCAAGCCCATCGAATGGGCTTACTAATCCCCAGCCCATGGGTACAACGGACCAAAAATCCATTTTGGACGAATCAACTCTTCCTAAGGTATGTCCCCAGCCCAATTCTGATTTTATCCAAGTTGAAGGCCCAGGTGGAATTAAGTGTACAGAAGTGGGTATCACAAACTCAACAGTATGGTTGCTAGTTAATGGTAAAAACAATAAGTCGACAGAGAAGAAATCCTTGGACCTTGTATTTCTAGAAGGTGATCTCATTCAGGATATGCTAAAATCAAAGCTTGCTGAAGTTGGTGGTTTGGATAAGGTTGTTTGTCAGGTAGACAACTCAGAGGCATTACCAATCATTGAGGGGTCTTTGACGCTGAACCATTGAAAGCGCCCTCGATCCGCGGGGTGCGCGGATCCACTTTTGACTCTTGAGGTTTGGGAGTCGCCACCTAGTTATTATGGTTTAGGAACCAAACTGACTCTAACATGGATAAAAAGAACTAATCTACCATAAAAAATCTGAATTCGGGGATCAAGTTACGGGGTTGGAAGGTGTTAGGCACCAACTCCTCCCGGCCAAAGCCGGTCTCTACTAACTTCCCAAATATCACATTGCTAAAACCTAGATAAAAATAAATAAGAATAAAAATTCACCTTTCCGATGGCAAGGACTTGGTTCCCTCAGATCTGACAAAATAGCTCCTTGTACCGTGCTCCCTTGCTTCGTTCTGTCTCTAGATTTGACTTCGGATCTCCTAGATCAAGGTATCTCCTTGTTTCTGAATCTGAACTCTTCAAGTTTGTTACGAATTTGGGGGTGTTTTTGGAGGGCTTTTAGGCGTTTTCTAGACTAAAATTGAAGGAGGGATGTTAGGTAAGGAGTTGGGGCTCCAAAACCAAGGTTTGTGGGAGGCTAGGGGGGCTTTTAGACCTACTTCTCTTAGGGTTTATGATTTGATACGAAAATAGGGTGTGAGCACCTCTATTTATAGAATTTTTTTAAGGTTGATTTGGATAGAGTTAGTGTTTAATTAGAGATCTTTTAATTAGAGTTGTGTTTTAGTTAAAATTATTTTAGGTAGAATTGTGTTTTAATTAGAATTGTTTTAGGTAGAATTGTTTTTAAGTTAGAACTCTATTAGATAGAGTTATTATTTAATTAGATCTCTATTATGACTTTTAGTCTTATTTGATTGACTTTTAATGTTTTGACTTTAGTCTTAATTGATCGACTTTAATCTCTTGACTTCAGTCTTGCTTAATTGACTTTAATTTTGACTTCAGTCTCACTTGATTGACTTTAATACCTTGACTACAGTCTTGCTTGATTGACTTTAAATTTTGGAGAACCCCCTTCCATTATTTCTTTAATTCTTTGGACCCCCAAATGGAGGGGTCCTTAAAGAAATATCCCACGAACCCTCAACAATTTTGCCTGAGAGTTCGATTAATCGATTTTTTAGGTTCAAAATTTTAAATTAATTTCATCAATGTTTCACTTTAATTATTTAATATTTTATTTATTAATTTCGAATTTTTTAATTATGAAAATTGTGAAATTACCGTTTTGCCCCCGGAGAGGACTTTTCATGTTTTAAGTCGGTTTTTAATGTTCTAGGATGTTTTAGAATCGATTTTTCGTAATGAATTCGATGGAAATATTAGTTTGTATTATTTATGAAATTTTTTGTGTGAAATGGACTTGAACTTTATGAAGGGCATTTTCGTAATTTTGTCGAATTCTATTAAAATTGGCGAAATGATTTATTTGATTTCGATTTGTTATTTTATACCTTTGAGAGAGTTTTCCTAAGCGTAATGTAGGCTCTAGGGTTGTTTTGAGATTAGGGGTATTTTGGTAATTTGATAATTTTTAGTGATTTTTATCGTGAAGTTTCTTTTTGGTTTGCAAGATGATGATTTTTATGTTTCTGGAGTCGTATTTCCCTAGCGTAGCGTGGTTTCTAAGGCTTTGTCAGTTCGAAATACCTCATCCGGATTTCTGAAACATATCTGGTAACAAAATAAAGCAATGGAATACACATCCATCATTGGGAATCATTGCAATCGAGTTGACGATTTGATTAATCAGGCGAGTGCAAAAATGGGGTGTCTACAGATGCCCCTCTTTGGCAGAGGGTTGAAGCAAACTAGATAGCAAATCTATTTTGGTAGATAGTTCGATATCCGAATGCCAAAGCTAGTGACAGTTCATTTTGCAGCCTGATTTAGCAATTCGTCAGGGTGTTCGGATCCTTGAGGGTAAAGCTCTCCCGAATCAAAAGGTTGTCAGGTCCTTGAGCGCAAACTCTCACTGACGGTGTCAGATCCTTGAATTTTAAAGAATTCTTCCTGACTAAAAAGTGCAAATGTGCAAGTGTGTGTACTGTGAAAATTGGGTAAAATCTGAGTATAATTTTAGCATAATTTGAGTATAAATTGAGCATAACTTCGAGAAAACCCTCGGTGATAACTGAGCAAAATCCAAGATAACCCTTGGCGGCAACTGAGCAAAATCCAAGATAACCCTTGGCGGAGACGGAGCAAAATCCAAAATAACCCTTGGCGGAGACTGAGCAAAATCCAAGATAACCCTTGGCGGCAACTGAGCAAAATCCAAGATAACCCTTGGCGGAAACTGAGCAAAATCCAAGTTAACCCTTGGCGGCAACTGAGCAAAATCCAAGATAACCCTTGGCGGCAACTGAACAAAATCCAAGATAACCCTTGGCGGTATCTGAGCAAAATCCAAGATAACCCTTGGCGAAAATTGAGCAAAATCCAAGATAACCCTTGGCGGCATCTGAGCAAAATCCAAGATAACCCTTGGCGGCAACTGAGCAAAATCCAATATAACCCTTGGCGGAAACTGAGCAAAATCCAAGATAACCCTTGGCGGCATCTGAGCAAAATCCAAGATAACCCTTGGCGGAAACTGAGTAAAATCCAAGATAACCCTTGGCGGCAACTGAGCAAAATCCAAGATAACCCTTGGCGGAAACTGAGCAAAACTGGCAGAGAAATGAATGAATTTTGGAGAAAATTGATTAGAACGAACCGGAGAACGAATAAATCTGGAAGATAATGAATCTGGAAGAGAAATGATTGATTCCAAGAATGATTGAATCTGGAAAAGAATCTGGAGAACGAAAGAATGTTATATCTCCTATGTGAGATCCAAAATGCTTTTGTTTGAACCTCAAGGATTTATCAAAAAGTTTTATGAATTTAAAACCTGAGTTTTCATTTGTCTTTAACCTCAAAAGTTTTTCAAAAAAACCGTTATCAAGAGGGTAACCTTAAATTTGGGGTTCTCATTATCTTTTAGGATTTACATTGCTCAAAAACAAAATACCTCTAGTTTGACAATGAACATGACCTTGAAAATAATTGAACACATCGTGCAAAAAAATGCCCCTAGTATAAGGGGGAAAAGTTACATTAAAAAAGAAAGAAAATGCCTCTTGTATGAAGGTTTGAAATATTTGATTACCACAAGCGCAATAAAGACTCAACTTTTAATTTTGATTAATTTTATTGAAGGTTTTGAGTCAGGCTCAAGAGTACAAAATTATTTCCTTTCGAGACTCATCATAGAATTCACCCTTATCTCCCTTGGTTCACTTGGGGGAGTAAACATTTTCAGATTGATCGTAGACAAGATACTTGTGGCTTCTGAGTCTATGCCTGGTTTAAGCTAAGTATTGAACTTGGTTATTCGGACTTCTGATGTTTCAGCTCGGATCGCTCTCAACTTGGGATTTTATTTTATTTTTCTTTCTTGCTCTAACTTTTGCCTAGATCGCCTTTTCAGGTTTTCAATCTAGCGAGCTTGCTCTAACTTTTGTTTAGATCGCCTTTTCAGGTTTTCGATCTAGCGAGCTTTTTTTTTTTTCTTCTTGGCTCTAATTGTTGCCAAAGTTGTCCTTTCAGATTTTCAACCTTGCGAGCTTGCCTTAATTTTTGCCTAAGTCGCCCTTTTCGGATTTTCAACTTAGCAGGCTTCATCATTTTTTTTTATTTTCTTTTTCTCCTCTACACTTATGAAGTTACTATCTGATCATGCTTTGATATCTTCCTTGACTTCTCACACGGTACTTAGGAGGACTTTTATAGGTAGGCTTGGGACTGGTATAAAAAGAAAGGAATTTTGAGGCTTAAAAATCCAAATGCCCCTTGTGTGGCATTTCCTTTTAAATTATTTCTTTTTCTTTAAATTTTCTTTCCCACCTTGAATGATATTTTTTTCTTGATTTTTTTTATATTGTGTGGGAAATATATATTTTTTATTTTGATGTGGTCGGGCCTGAAGTAACTTCTCAGGTTGCATACGTACCCCAGAATTTTGGGATCAGACCAAAACGTAGTTCGAACTTCCCTCCCATAGGTTAGGTGATCAGGCTAAGAAATACAAGGCACAATATAAAAAGGCTGCAAAGGGCTGAGAAAGGAGATAATGAACTGGGTAGCAAAGAAATTGATTCGGCCAAAGATGGCCTCCTTAAATGTAGTACCGTTTGATTTGGTCAAGGTTGGTTGGTTCCGGTAATTCGATTCCATCATGATCTTGAAGTCTGACAGCTTTTCCTGGTAATATTTCTTTGACGATGAACGGACCTCCCCAATTTGGTTTGAACTTCCCCCTAGGATCAAAAATAGGTGCCCTGTTCTCTTTGTGTACTAAATCCCCTACTTGTAAGGGACGGGCCTTGATTTCTTGTCAAACGCACGGGCGACTCTTCTTTGATAAGCTTGCACGTGGTACAATGCTCTTAGTCGTTTTTCCTCGATCAAACTCAACTCTTCATACCGTTGGCGAACCCAGTGTGCTTCTGATAACTGACTTTCTAACAGAACCTCAGAGACGGAATCTCCATTTCAACTGGCAAGACTGCTTCCATGCCATACACTAAGGAGTAGGGAGTAGCTCCGGTGGAGGATCGAATTGAGGTTCGATATACCCATAATGCAAATGGCAATTTTTCTGACCAATCTCGATGTGATTGACACATTTTCCTAAGGATAGTCTTAATATTCTTATTAGCTGCTTCGACTGCTCCGTTAGTCTGAGGTCGGTAAGGAGATGATTTATGGTGTGAGATCTTGAACTTTGAACACAATTTGATAACCTCGGCTTTAAAGTGTGACCCATTATCGGATATCAACTCCGAAGGTACCCCATATCGACTGATAATGTTCGTTTGAATAAACTTTGCAACTCGAGACGCAGTGAGGACAGCATAAGAGGCAGCTTCAACCCATTTGATAAAATAATCGATGGCAACCAGAATGTATTCGTGCTCGTTTGATGCCTTAGGTGATATTTTACCAATAATATCAATTCCCCAGACTGAGAATGGCCATGGTGAAGTCAGACCCACTAATTGAGATGGCGGCACATGTATCAGGTTCGCATGTATTTGGCACTTATGACAGGTTTTGACCATGTGTAGACACCTCATTTTTGCATCCGCCTGATTAATCAAGTCGTCAACCCGATCGCAAAGGTTCCCAATGATGGATGTCTATTCCAATGCTTTATTTTGTTACCAGATATGTTTCAGAAATCCGGATGAGGTATCTCGAACTGACAAAACTTAGAAACCACGCTACGCTAGGAAAATACAACCCCAGAAACATAGAAATCATCATCTTGCAAACCAAAAAGAAGCTTCACGATAAAAATCACTAAAAATGATTAAATTACCAAAATACCCCTAACTTCAAAACAACCTTAGAGCCTACATTACGCTTAGGAAAATCCGTTCAAACACATAAAACAACAAATCGAAACCAAGTAAACCACTTCGCCAATTTTCACAAAATTTGACAAAATTACGAAAATACCCCTCATAAAGTTCACGATCATTTCATACAAAAAACTTCATAAATGACAAAAACCAACATTCCCATTGAATTCCTTACGAAAAACTGATTCCAAAACATCTTGGAACATTGAAAAACGACTTAAAACGTAAAAATCCTCTCCGAGGGTAAAACGGTAATTTCACAATTTTCATAATTAAAAATTTTGAAATTAATAAATAAAACATTAAATAATTAAAGTGAAACATTAATGAAATTAATTTAAAAAGTTGAACCTAAAAAATCGATTAATTGGACTCTCAGGCAAAATTGTTGAGGGTTCGTGGGATATTTCTTTAAGGACCCCTCCATTTGGGGGTCCAAAGAATTAAAGATATTTTAGAGGGGGGTTCTCCAAAAATTAAAAGTAAATCAAGCAAGACTGAAGTCAAGGTATTAAAGTCAATCAAGTGAGACTGAAGTCAAAATTAAAGTCAATCAAGCAAGACTGAAGTCAAGGTACTAATCGAGTCAATCTCATAAGACTAAGGTCAAAACCCTAAATCAAAACCCTAATCTAAACTAATCAAGTCAATCTCATAAGACTAAGGTCAAAACCCTAAATCCAAACCCTAATCTAAAACTAATCAAGTCAATCTCATAAGACTAAAGTCAAAACCCTAAAACCCTAAAGACTAAGTCAAAACCCTAATTGAAACCCTAAAAGAAACCCTAATCAAACCCTAAATGCTTCTAAAAACTTTATAAATAGGAGCCTCCACACCCTATTTTCGTATCAAAGAAAAAACCCTAGAAAAAGTAGGTGAAGAAGCCTCCATAACCTCCCCAAAACCCTAATTTTGGAGCCCCAACTCCTTCCCTAACACCCCTACTCCGATTTTAACCTAAAAAACACCCAAAAACCTCTCAAAAACACCCCAAAAATCCACCACAAATTCAAAGCATCCAGATCCAAGTAAGAGATACCTTGCCTCGGAGATCAGGAATCAGATCCGGAGACAAAACGAAGCAAGGAGTACGGTACAAGGAACTGTTCATTTTCAGATCTGAGGGAATAGCACCTTTGCGGATCAAAGGTAAATTTTTATTATTTTTTTTTGAATCTAGTTTATCATTAGCGATGTAGATCTATTTGGGATAAGTAGAGACCGGCATTGACCGGGCGGGGTTGGTGCCTAACACCTTCCAACCCCGTAACATGATCCCCGGATTCAGATTTCTATGTAGATTAGTTCTTTTTTATCCATTGTAGAGTCATTTATGGTTCCTAGACCTAAACTAGGTGGCGACTCCCAAACCTCAAGGGTCAAAAGCGGATCCGCGCACCCCGCGGATCGAGGGCGCTTTCAGTGGCGACTCCACTGGGGACTATTGAGGATCAGACTTGAAAAGCCCCAAGTATGGGAGCATTGCCAGTAGGACCTAGTTGTTTATTTTATTTTATTCTTAGTATATTTTATTTATTTTTTATTTTTTATTTTGATTTTTATTATTCTTTTGGTTCTATTGTTGATTATTGATTGAGATGTTGAATATTTTTGTTTGGCACATCTTTGTTATGATTCAATTTGGGGTCATTCAGAATGATCCTAAATAATGCAGGATATCAAAGGTTAATGACATGGGAAATGACCAATTTTTTTTTATTTTGAATTATTTTTTGGTCTGTATTACCCTTTATTAGTATCTTTTGGTTCAATATTGGATACATGGTTTTGGTTTTTTTTTATGGTTCGATCTAGGGTAATTTTGGGATGACCCTAAATAATGAAAGATTCAAATTGACATAAATTGATGATAGAATGATGGTGGTTGGAATGTGAGTTATGGATTTTTTTTATATTTTTTAGCACGTTACTAGACATAGGCGGCGAGTTATGAAAATAAATTATTTGTGAGTGATGTGGTAAGAAATAAAAAAAATTTCCTTTTTTAATGTTGTTCATGATGAGGAGAAGATTTCGAAAAAAAAATCAGAAAAAAAATCGTAAAAAAAAAAAAAAACTTTCACGCGGTGTGCCATTAGCAAAAAACAGCTTTTGCTGTTTTTATCATCTTCTCCATGTATTTAAAAACGGAAAACAGCAGAGAAACGTTCTTTCTCTCTCTCTCTCTCTCTCTCTCTCTCCATCTGTGTTACAAATCGATCGATTGACTGATTATGAGGATAAGGAAGAGATAACCTGTGAACGTGTTGTTCGGATGGGTTCGAAGGCAATCGATGAAGGTGAAGATCTTCATGGCTGTGATGTCTGCAATCTGTTCTTTAATCTCTCTAAAGTATTTCGTCCTTGATCACAACCACTTCTTCATAGGCTCTGAAGCAAGCCACGCTATAGGAATCATGGTCTTGATTTACAAGCTCACTACCCAGAAGACGTGTTCTGGTCTGTCACTAAAGACCCACGAGCTCATTGCTATATTCTTAGCTGTAAGATTGTTTTGTAGCTACATTATGGAGGCGGACATTCATACCGTGCTTGATTTTGCGACATTAATCCCAACAGTTTGGGTTATATACATGATGCGTTTCAAATTGAATTTTACTTATATCAAGGAACTAGACAACATGAAAATATACTATATGGTGGTTCCTGCGGCCATCCTTGCCTTTTTCATCCATCCTTATACGATTCGTAGTCGCATCAATAGAATGCTTTGGGCTTTTTGTACGTACTTAGAATCTGTTTAAGTGGTGCCTCAGCTTCGTTTGATGCAAAATGCAAAGATGGTTGAGCCGTTTACAACACATTATGTTTTTGCATTGGGTATTGCAAGGCTCTGGGCCTGTGCTCATTGGATAATTCAGGTTATTGAGACTCGTGGGAAATATATATTCTACCAGGGAATTGGTAACCTGTGGCTACCAATGATCCTTCTTTCGGAGATTATTCAAACTTTCATATTGGCAGACTTCTGTTACTATTATGTTAAGAGTGCTGTTATGAGTGGTAAACTGTTGATGAGGCTGCCTTCAAATGTCTAGACCTTCATAACTCATAGTAGCTTTTAACCTTACAATTTGAACAGATGTTGTCATAAAAGATTATTGGTCATAGTTTTCTTATTTAAAATATTAAATGGAAATGTCTTTTCTTAAAAAAAATCAATTTGGTAAAAAAAAGAAGAGCGTTCATTATCTCAACTACTATTGTGCTATCCTCAATTCAATATGTTTTGAAATTTCGAATCGTTGTGGGTCGCCCAAAACGATCTTTGATTGGACCATAAAAAAAAAAAAAGAGGGTTGGATTTCGAAAATCAACTATAGCGGTGAATTTTTAGGTGAGTCAACTCAGTTGAACTCGTCTTGCACCATGTAAGGAACTAATTGTTTTAATTTTATTTGCATGTTTTCATAATGTGGTGCTATGATATCCCGATTTTGGTTGTCATAAGTCGAGTCAACACATTTGAATTTATTGGTTTCATACAATTTGTTGCTTGTTCTTATACATTCCCTTCATATGTTATGATGATATTGTTTCCATGTTATATGAAGATTGAATACTATGAGATGAGTTAACTCGATGAGTCCATATTTGAATAGGTTATGTGTTAGATTAGGGTGCATGATTTCCTTTTTGATACCCGATTGATATGATGATACCCTTTTGATATCTTGATTGATGGAGTCTTAACTCTAACATATTGATTGATTGGTTATAATTAATTGATTGGTCTTGTTGATTTTAATTCCTCCTGATTTGCATGCCATGACTTTGATCTTGATAATCTTTTGATGATTGTATTCACTATGATTGTGGCCCATTGATGATTTGATCTAGCTTATAAGCCCATTTATCTGAAAAAGGCCCCGGGCACACCCCACCCTGCTTTGCACACACCACATGCACGTTTACTGTTTTACGCACTTACACGTCCCATTTAGCCAACGTGGCACTAGTGCGTGGCCCGGTCTCTTCGGAGATGCGACGTCATTCATGAAACCCACAACTCCAGTCACGTACCTTAGGGTATATCAAACTGGGGGCATCAATACCATCTGATCAGGTGATTCTGAGAAGTATGTTGATGCACCCAGGCTGGAGCGACCTGAGCCTTTGACCTATTGTAAGCCACACAGTCACATGTCCCGATTGCCAACGTAGTACTAGTACGTGGTCAGTCCCCTCGTGGGATGCCAAACCATTTATGAAAGCTACAACCCTTGACTCGTACCCGTAGGTATAAAAGATAATCTAAGTATATCAATTGCAATTCTTGGTCAAAATCGGTGCCTAAGCAGATCTTGCCCCGCTGTACCCTACTGTACGAGGGGGATAGACTACGTCTATTCTAGACGAGAGGTATTTAAGTGGGCTCTTGCTCAGCATTGTGCGCCACCTCTCAACTGGAGATCAAACTGGCTGTTTTTGGCTTCAGAGAAGTGAATTGAGATTTTAGATTATCACCTATATGGTATATCAAACCAAGTCACCACGTATCGAAAGGTATATAGGTGTGCTTGGGCAAGGGTGGCCAGATAAAAATGCATTGCACGTAGTAAGCTTAGAGTCTAGAAACCTTCCCAATAGGTTACGACTCGAACTTATCGTGGGTGTTCCCGGGTTGTTTATTGATTGGAACCTGTTGATTGATGAATGTATGTGAATGATGTGAATGGTGTAGATCAGAGTGTATGATTGTCCTCAAGGATAAAATGTTATTTTTGAAAATCAAAATGGGTGCACCGACCCAATAAAAAATCCATCTCTTGCAAATGACCCAGTCCAACTCGATCCAACAATCCTGATGGACCGGGCCATTTAAATCGAAATAGAAATCAAATTTTCAAAGAAGAAAAATAGTTTACAAAGGGAAAGTATTTTCCAGAAAAAATATTTTCCAAAAGAAGTGTTTTCCAAAAAAGTGTTATTCTCTAAAAACAATGTTTTCTAAGAAAAAACGTTTTCCAAAAAATATTTTCCAAGAGAATATACTTTCCAACTAAAAAACTATTTTTCAGAGAAAAAATATTTTTCAGAAGAAAATGTTTTCCAAAAGAAAAGAAAAAGAAGGAAAAATAATTTGCAAAAGATCTATTTTTGCATGAAAAGTTTTTATGTACCTTGGAAAACTACCAAAAAATGTTGGAAAAAAATAATCAGATTTGTGAAATAAAAACATTATTTTCCAATATTTTTCAAGAGTGGAACATAATTATTTTTCTTCTGAATAATCATTGAATGGATGAATTTTTTAATGGATTGGTGCACAAAATTCAATAAAATCTCAGGGTTCATTTAAAATGTTATCAAGGGGGTGACACTGAAATTTGTTAAATTCACCTTCAAAAAGGTTTAAGGGTTATCATTGTATCTAAGCTCAATCGTCCATCGTCTAGCTAGGGTTGTAAATCCGGTCAGTTAGAGTAAACGTCAATATCAAGTCAACAGTCAGAAATGACCTCAAAATTTCTCAACATCGTCCAGTTGTTCTTTGAAGATCATAGTGCTTCAATCCTACCGGTTATAAGCAATATCTCAGTCCTCAGTCCTAATCAAACTCGTGTGGGTACTTGTCTTGAGTTTTCATGAGTCATTTGGGTTTAACCTGAGTCCTTTTTTCCAGCAAGGTCATGTCTTCTTTTAATTGAGTCTACTCTTTCCTATTGAGTCAAGTTAGTTCGTCGAGTCTATAGAGGTGTCTGTTGCCCCATCTGAAATTGATCGGATAAAAGAAATTTTTGAATACCTCGAGCGCATTAACGAATTAACTAATAATTTGATAGATTTCGTTTTTGAACAAGAAGATAAGAGTCGGGCTCAACCTTTAATCGAGAAAGGAAAGGTCTTTGACCTCGAAACAAAAAATAATTCCTAAAGAGATTCAAATAGAAACCATCTTATCCCTAAAGGAACACGAGGGGATAATGAATTGACTCAGAAATTTCAAAAGACTTGTTCGTGTGATCATATGAGGGTATGCTAGGTACAAGCTTGGGTGTTGTTCAACATGGAATGGATACTCGTCTATATCAATGGAATCAAAGAAGATGTTGTAAAAATGTATCAGTGCTATCCTCACTACATCTTGAGTTTCAAATCATATATTATCAGTCGATATGGGGGTACCTTTTGAACTAATCTCTGATAATGGGTCGTACTTTAAAGCATAAATCATTACTCTATGTTTAAAGTTGAAGATGCGGAAGCACAAATCATCCCCCTACCGTTCTCAGATCAATGGAACGGTTGAAGCAGTCAGTAAGAGTCTCAAGACTATCATCAGGAAAATGTGATAATCACATCGAGATTGGTCAGAAAAATTATCATTCACGCTATGGACATATCAAACTTCAATTCGATCCTCTAGTGGAGCTACTCCCTACTCCTTAGTGTATGGCATGGAAGCAGTCTTGCCAGTTGAAATGGAAATTCCGTCTCTCAGGGTCTTGTTGGAAAATCATTTGTTAGAAACAGATTGGGTTCGCCAGCGGTATGAAGAATTGAATTTGATTGAAGAAAAACGACTGAGAGCTTTGTACCATATGCAAGCTTATCTAAGAAAAGTCACCCGTTGCATTTGACAAAAAGGTCAAAGCTCATCATTTACAAGTCAAGGATTTAACTATCAGACTTCAGAGAAAATTAAACACTCCTCCACGACTATAGGAGAAAGTCTGAACCCAATTGGAGAAATTCATTCATTAAGGAAATACTATCTGGAAAAGTCGTCAGACTTCAAGATCATGATGGAATCTAATTACCAGAACCAATCAACCTTGACCAAATCAAACGGTACTACATTTAAGGAGGTCATCTTTGGCCCAATCAATCCTCATATTACCCAGTTACCCAGTTCAACATATCCTTTCTCAACCCCTTTGCAGCCTTTTTAGAAAAAAATGATGCCTTTTCTTTCTCAGCCCGATCACCTAACCTAGGGGAGGGAAAATTCGAACTACGTTTTGGTCTGATCCAAAAATTCTGGGGTACGTAGGCAACCTGAGAAGTTACTTCAGGTCCAACCACATCAAAATAAAAAAAATCTATTTCCCCACATTAAAAAAATAAAAATAGATTCCCCGACAAAGAAAAAAATTTAAAAAAAAATATTCAAAAGAAAAAAATTGTCAAAGTAGGGAAGAAAATTCAAGGAAAAAGAAAATAATTTAAAAGGAAATGCCACACAAGGGGCATTTGGGTTTTTGAGCCTCAAAATCCCTTTCTTTTTATACCCAGTCCTAAGCCTACCTATGAAAGTCCTCCTAAGTATCGTGCGAGAAGTCAAGGAGGGTAGCGAAGCATGATCAGACAACAACTCCAGAAGTTCAAAAAAAAAAAAAAAAAAAAATGATGAAGCCTGCTAAGTTGAAAACCCGAAAAGGGCGACTTTGGCAAAAATTAAGGCAAGCTCGCAAGGTTGAAAATCTGAAAGGACAACTTTGGCAACAATCAGAGCCAAGAAAAAAAGAAAAAGCTCGCTAGATCGAAAACCTGAAAAGGCGATCTAGGCAAAAGTTAGAGCAAGCTCGCTAGATCGAAAACCTGAAAAGGCGATCTAGGCAAAAGTTAGAGCAACAAAGAAAAACAGAAGAAAATCCCAAGCTGAGAGCGGTTCGAGCTGAAACATCAGAATCCGAATAATCAAGTTCAATACTTAGCTTAAACCAGGCATAGACTCAGAAGCCACAAGTATCTTGTCTACGATCGATCTGAAAATTCTTACTTTCCAAGTGAACCAAGGGAGATAAGGGTGAATTCTATGATGAGTCTCGAAAGGAAATAATTTTGTACTCTTGAGCCTGACTCAAAACCTTCAATAAAATTAATCAAAATTAAAAGTTGAGTCTTTATTGCGCTTGTGGTAATCAATTATTTCAAACCTTCATACAAGGGGCATTTTTCTCTTTTTTAATGTAACTTTTCCCCCTTATACTAGGGACATTTTTTTTGCATGATGTGTTCAATTATTTTCAAGGTCCATGTTATTGTCAAACTAGGGACATTTTGTTTTTGGAGCAATGTTAATCCTAAAACCTCAAACTTAAGGTTACCCTCTTGATAACAGTTCTTCAAAAAACTCTTGAGGTTCAAAAGAAATAAAAACTCAGGTTTTAAATTCATAAAACTTTTGGATAAATCCTTGAGGTTCAAACAAAAGCACTTCAGATCTCACATTTGACTGTGTCCAGAGATCAACTAATATGGTATTCCCAGATCCAATCATTCCTGGATTCGATCATTTCTCTTCCAGATTCAGTATCTTCCAGATTTATTCAATTCACTCTGATCAGTCTTTTCCAAATTTATTCTTTCTTTCCCAAAAGTCCTTCATTCCTTTGCCAATTTTGCTCAGTTACCGCCAAGGATTATCTTGGATTTTGCTCAGTTACCGCCAAGGGTTATCTTGGATTTTGCTCAGTTTCTGCCAAGGGTTATCATGGATTTTGCTCAGATGCCGCCAAGGGTTATCTTGGATTTTGCTCAGATGCCGCCAAGGGTTATCTTGGATTTTGCTCAGTCTCCGCCAAGGGTTATCTTGGATTTTGCTTAGTTGCCGCCAAGGGTTATCTTGGATTTTGCTCAGTCTCCGCCAAGGGTTATCTTGGATTTTGCTCAGTCTCCGCCAAGGGTTATCTTGGATTTTGCTCAGTTTCCGCCAAGGGTTATCTTGGATTTTGCTCAGTCTCCGCCAAGGGTTATCTTGGATTTGCTCAGTTGCCGCCAAGGGTTATCTTGGATTTTGCTCAGTCTCCGCCAAGGGTTATCTTGGATTTTGCTCAGATGCCGCCAAGGGTTATCTTGGATTTTGCTCAGTTTCCGCCAAGGGTTATCTTGGATTTTGCTCAGTCTCCGCCAAGGGTTATCTTGGATTTGCTCAATTGCCGCCAAGGGTTATCTTGGATTTTGCTCAGTCTCCGCCAAGGGTAATCCAATCAGTCTCCGCCAAGGGTTATCTTGGATTTTGCTCAGTTGCCGCCAAGGGTTATCTTGGATTTTGCTCAGTCTCCGCCAAGGGTTATCTTGGATTTTGCTCAGTTGCCGCCAAGGGTTATCTTGGATTTTGCTTAGTTGCCGCCAAGGGTTATCTTGGATTTTTCTCAGTCTCCGCCAAGGGTTATCTTGGATTTTGCTCAGTCTCCGCCAAGGGTTATCTTGGATTTTGCTCAGTTTCCGCCAAGGGTTATCTTGGATTTTGCTCAGTCTCCGCCAAGGGTTATCTTGGATTTTGCTCAGTTGCCGCCAAGGGTTATCTTGGATTTTGCTCAGTCTCCGCCAAGGGTTATCTTGGATTTTGCTCAGATGCCGCCAAGGGTTATCTTGGATTTTGCTCAGTTTCCGCCAAGGGTTATCTTGGATTTTGCTCAGTCTCCGCCAAGGGTTATCTTGGATTTTGCTCAATTGCCGCCAAGGGTTATCTTGGATTTTGCTCAGTCTCCGCCAAGGGTAATCCAATCAGTCTCCGCCAAGGGTTATCTTGGATTTTGCTCAGTTGCCGCCAAGGGTTATCTTGGATTTTGCTCAGTCTCCGCCAAGGGTTATCTTGGATTTTGCTCAGTTGCCGCCAAGGGTTATCTTGGATTTTGCTCAGTTGCCGCCAAGGGTTATCTTGGATTTTGCTCAGTCTCCGCCAAGGGTTATCTTGGATTTTGCTCAGTCTCCGCCAAGGGTTATCTTGGATTTTGCTCAGTTGCCGCCAAGGGTTATCTTGGATTTTGCTCAGTCTCCGCCAAGGGTTATCTTGGATTTTGCTCAGTTGCCACCAAGGGTTATCTTGGATTTTGCTCAGTCTCCGCCAAGGGTTATCTTGGATTTTGCTCAGTCTCCGCCAAGGGTTATCTTGGATTTTGCTCAGTTGCCGCCAAGGTTATCTTGGATTTTGCTCAGTCTCCGCCAAGGGTTATCTTGGATTTTACTCAGTTACCGCCGAGGGTTTTCTCGGAATTATGCTCAGATACCGCCGAGGGTTTTCTCGGAACTATGCTCAGTTACCGCCGAGGGTTTTCTCGGAACTATGCTCAGCCAGATGTCATCGAGGGTTTGCTCAGACTATGCTCAGCCAGTTGCCACCGAGGGCTTTCTCGGATTATGCTTAGTCAGATATCGCCGAGGGTTTTCTTAGATTATACTTAGATAGTTCATTACTCTTTCACCCCGAGTATGTAGAGTAGAACTCCAGGAAATTAGTCCATTACTCTTTCACCCCGAGTAGGTAGAGTAGGACTCCCAGAAAAAGTAGTTCATTACTCTTTCACCCCGAGTAGGTAGAGTAGAACTCCCAGAAAAAATAGTTCATTACTTTTTTACCCTGAGTAGGTAGAGTAGAACTCCCGAAAATAGTTCATTACTCTTTCACCCCGAGTATTATTCTTTCACCCCGAGTAGGTAGAGTAGAACTCCCAGAAAATAAGTCCATTACTCTTTCACCCCGAGTATGTAGAGTAGGACTCCCAGAAAAAATACTTCATTACTCTTTCACCCTGAGTAGGTAGAGTAAAACTCCCAGAAAAAATAGTTCATTACTCTTTCACCCCGAGTAGGTAGAGTAGAACTCCCGAAAAAGAATTCATTACTCTTTCACCCCGAGTAGGTAGAGTAGGACTCCTAGAAAAAATAGTTCATTACACTCTCACCCCGAGTAGGTAGAGTAAAACTTTCCAAAAAAAATTGTTTATTACTCTTTCACCCATGGTAGGTAAAGTAAGACATTCAATTTTTTTATGCTCAATTTATGCTCAGTTATGCTTAGTTTATGCTCAGATTTTACTCAGTTTCACACAGTGCACACACTTGCACACTTGTTCTTTTAGTCAGGGAGAATTCTTTAAAATTCAAGGATCTGACACCATCAGTGAGAGCTCTCGCTCGAGGACCTGACAACCTTTTAGTTCGGGGAGAGTTTAACCCTCAAGGATCCGAATACCTCGACGAATTGCTAAATCAGGCTGCAAAATGAACTGTCACTAGCTTTAGCATTCAGATATCGCACTTTCTACCAAAATAGATTTGCTATCTAGTTTGCTTCAACCCTCTGCCAAAGAGGGGCATCTGTAGACACCTCATTTTTGCATCCGCCTGATTAATCAAGTCGTCAACCCGATCGCAAAGGTTCCCAATGATGGATGTCTATTCCAATGCTTTATTTTGTTACCAGATATGTTTCAGAAATCCGGATGAGGTATCTCGAACTGACAAAACTTAGAAACCACGCTACGCTAGGAAAATACAACCCCAGAAACATAGAAATCATCATCTTGCAAACCAAAAAGAAGCTTCACGATAAAAATCACTAAAAATGATTAAATTACCAAAATACCCCTAACTTCAAAACAACCTTAGAGCCTACATTACGCTTAGGAAAATCCGTTCAAACACATAAAACAACAAATCGAAACCAAGTAAACCACTTCGCCAATTTTCACAAAATTTGACAAAATTACGAAAATACCCCTCATAAAGTTCACGATCATTTCATACAAAAAACTTCATAAATGACAAAAACCAACATTCCCATTGAATTCCTTACGAAAAACTGATTCCAAAACATCTTGGAACATTGAAAAACGACTTAAAACGTAAAAATCCTCTCCGAGGGCAAAACGGTAATTTCACAATTTTCATAATTAAAAATTTTGAAATTAATAAATAAAACATTAAATAATTAAAGTGAAACATTAATGAAATTAATTTAAAAAGTTGAACCTAAAAAATCGATTAATTGGACTCTCAGGCAAAATTGTTGAGGGTTCGTGGGATATTTCTTTAAGGACCCCTCCATTTGGGGGTCCAAAGAATTAAAGATATTTTAGAGGGGGGTTTTCCAAAAATTAAAAGTAAATCAAGCAAGACTGAAGTCAAGGTATTAAAGTCAATCAAGTGAGACTGAAGTCAAAATTAAAGTCAATCAAGCAAGACTGAAGTCAAGGTACTAATCGAGTCAATCTCATAAGACTAAGGTCAAAACCCTAAATCAAAACCCTAATCTAAACTAATCAAGTCAATCTCATAAGACTAAGGTCAAAACCCTAAATCCAAACCCTAATCTAAAACTAATCAAGTCAATCTCATAAGACTAAAGTCAAAACCCTAAAACCCTAAAGACTAAGTCAAAACCCTAATTGAAACCCTAAAAGAAACCCTAATCAAACCCTAAATGCTTCTAAAAACTTTATAAATAGGAGCCTCCACACCCTATTTTCGTATCAAAGAAAAAACCCTAGAAAAAGTAGGTGAAGAAGCCTCCATAACCTCCCCAAAACCCTAATTTTGGAGCCCCAACTCCTTCCCTAACACCCCTACTCCGATTTTAACCTAAAAAACACCCAAAAACCTCTCAAAAACACCCCAAAAATCCACCACAAATTCAAAGCATCCAGATCCAAGTAAGAGACACCTTGCCTCGGAGATCAGGAATCAGATCCGGAGACAAACGAAGCAAGGAGTACGGTACAAGGAACTGTTCATTTTCAGATCTGAGGGAATAGCACCTTTGCGGATCAAAGGTAAATTTTTATTTTTTTTTTTTGAATCTAGTTTATCATTAGCGATGTAGATCTATTTGGGATAAGTAGAGACCGGCATTGACCGGGCGGGGTTGGTGCCTAACACCTTCCAACCCCGTAACATGATCCCCGGATTCAGATTTCTATGTAGATTAGTTCTTTTTTATCCATTGTAGAGTCATTTATGGTTCCTAGACCTAAACTAGGTGGCGACTCCCAAACCTCAAGGGTCAAAAGCGGATCCGCGCACCCCGCGGATCGAGGGCGCTTTCACCATGTGATGACAATCTGTTTCCATTGTGGGCCAATAGTATCCTTGTCTCATAATTTTCTTAGCTAACATTTTCCCACTCATGTGAGGGCCACATTCTCCTGAATGTAGTTCAATCATTATCTGTTCAGCTTGATCTTCATCAACACACGACAAGTGAATCTCATCATAAGACCTTTTGTATAAGAATCCCGCGCACATGATAAATTGAGAAGCTAATCTTAGCAGGGTCTGCCGTTCCTCTTCTTGTTTAAGTAATTTGATTATTTCAAGGGGAGGTTCTTCGTCAGAAGACTCTCCCTCCAAAGCCAGATTATTAGTTGAATTATTATTGCGCTCGGGGTAATCAAAAATTTCTTTCATTTCATTAAAAAGAGATGGGGTAACAGGACTCATTGTAGACTTGACAGACTCACTCGACTCAGTAGGAAAAACAGACTCCCTAGCAGCAACAGACTCAGCAGAAACAACTAACTTACTTGACTCAACAGAAATAAATGACTCAACTGGCATGTCAGACTGAACAGGACTAATGGGACAGACAGACCCAGCCTTGACATGTAACACAGGACTGATTACATAATAATTTGATAGAACCCCAACAGCGGGTTTGATTACAGACTGAGGATTCGGGATCCCTTTCTTAACTGACAATACTAAGATACTATGATCTTCAATGAATAGCTGATCGATGTTGAGGGAGTCCAGATCGAGTTGCCAGTCTTCAACCTTCTTTTCCTTAACTTTTATGCTTGCTTCCTTTTCAGGCCATTCCATGCCAAAGAAGATTTCAAACCCCGGCAGACGAGTACCTGTGATGTGATCAATGAACGGCTCTGGGAATCCACAGTAGCGGAAGTCTTCTCCTTCTTTCACAAAGTAACCATTGAGGGTCTTTCGATTTGGCTTCATTTTAATGAGATCTGTGGTGCACCTTTGCCTTTTAGCAATGGCCTTATCCCGTTTTGTTTTCCAGTATTGGGCCCAATCTTCCTTAGTAGGCTTATATCCTAGTCCGAATGTGCCGATGGCCTCTTTAATCAATGGTGCCTCTTTAATACCTTGCTGCTTGCAACCTAAGCCCATACCAGGAAAGAATCTCATTTTCTTGAATATATTGGCCATGCAACAATTATAGGTATTCTCCATTGGAAAATACTCTTTCATGGCTTGATCCCATTGGACTGAGCATATCTTTTCAAATTCGAACCCACTGAGCTCTACTCCCTGTTGTTCTGGTTGAATCTCAAGCAACGGCTTATCCTTAGCCTCAGTAATATTTATGATCCCTACAATTTTAGCATCTCCATGAAGAGTAATTACCAGCCCATCCTTGATAAATTTGACCTTCTGGTGTAGCGTAGAAGGGATGGCTTTAATCTGGTGTAACCATGGTCTCCCTAACAGTAGATTGAAAGAGGACTGGATATCAATAACCTAAAATTCCACAAGAAATTCAGCTATGCCTGTGGACAGCCGAAGGTGCAAAATTCCCAGCACATCTCTCTTGGTGTTATCATAAGCTCTAACACCTTGATTAGTAGGTTTGAGATCTTCAGCCTTAAATCCGAGACAAGTAGCCGTTTTCAGCGGGTAAACGTTCAGTGCACTCCCGTTATCAATCAAAACCAAAGGTACCCTCATTCCGTTACAGTCAACTGTAATGTGTAATGGCTTAGTATGGCTTGCCCCTTCTTTTGGGAGATCTGAGTCCGAGAAGGATAGGATATTCTCCACATAAGTTGTCCCCACTATACTGGCCAGCTGATCTGGAGAAGTTTCAAGGGAAACTTGGGCTGTGTTAAGTGCTTTGAGAACAGCCTCCCTATGAGCAGTGGAAGCCATGAGTAAACCCCATACTGAGATGTTGGCCCCTGATTTTTTCAATTATTTGATCACGGAGTTATCCTCTTCGATGCTTTCCTTAGTGGGATCTTCTCCTTCTTTTCTTGCCAGGGCTGCAGGATTTTCAACACAGAGTTCTTGTGGCTTAAAAACTCTTTCCCCTCGAGTCATATGTCTAACTTCATCACAGGAAAGGGGGAAAGGCTCATCTTCCTCAGTTAACAAGTACGGATCTTCGGCTGTCAAAGGTTCAGGATTTTTTAGATTCATTTGGGCCAACAGGTAACTAGTGAACGCGGGACTATCGTAGCGAGGTGGGGGTAAACAATAGGTATCATCCGAGGTTAAATCGAATGGTTCATAATTTGCGGTGAAAACCTCATCAGTGAAGGCTATCCCGATAAGGGGGTAACTGGGCGGCTTGACCTGGATTGGATGGATAAGAGAGATGGGATTGAATGGCAATGAGGTATGAGAAACCATATTTAGGGTTGGTGGAGGTTGATAGGTAGGTAGTGGATTAGTGGTGACATTTGGTGGGCTAGGGATCGTGATCTTCTTGTTATCAATGAGGTTTTGAATGGCATGGCGTAGGGTGATACATCGATCCGTGTGATGGCCAGGATTTTGATGAAATTCACAGAATAAGTTGGGGTTGTGTCCGGCTGGCAAGGGATTTGGTAAAGGTCGGGGTTGAATCGGGGTAAGCAACCCTTTTTTCAACAGTTTGTGCAAAGCTACGGTAAGGGTCATCCCTAAGTTGGTAAATTGACGCGGAGTTCGAGGTTGACTCGGGTGACTTTGGTTATTAACCCGGGCCGGGGGTTGAGCTGGGTTAACTGAGGTATTGGCGATGTAAGTATGGTTGATGTTGGGTTTGAGAACATATGGTTTCTTAGGCTTGTTATCTGAGGGGTTAGAAAGGATCCCAGAGGCAAACGCATCCTCAAGTTGGCTCCCGGCTTGCAACAAGGACTCAAAGGTAGGGAGGTATTGGGCCACTAGGTGTTAAGCATATCCTTGAGAGAGGTTCTTTAGGATAATTGCTACTTGTTCCTTCTCCGAAGGTCTATCCCACATTTGAGAAGCCTTGGCCCTCCAGCGACTAATGAAGTCAGTGAATGTCTCCCCATTTTTCTGTTTAGTTGCTTCAAAATCACTTCTTGAAGTCTCAATCTCGGTACTGTACTTATACTGATGCCAGAAGGCCTTTGACATGTTTTCCCATGTACCCACAGTAACTGGATCTTGAGACATTAACCAACGTAGTGCTGATCCCAATAGAGTTCTTTGGAACAACAATGTCATTTGTTCGTCGCTGAGCCCCATAGTGCGCATGTTGGTAACATACACCTTAAGATGTGTTTTCGCACACCCTGTCCCACTGAACTTGTCCATTTCAGGCATCACAAACTTTTCTGACAAATGGATTCTAGGGATGCGATTCAAAGCTTCAATGCCCGCTGCAATTTCATCAATACCCTTTATACTCTTCATTGCTGACTCCAATTGAGACATTCTATTAGATAACGCCGGACTTTCATCAACATACTCTTCATCTCCGTCGAGTTCGAAGACTTCACGTGGACGTTTCTCTTCAACCTTTTTCCCCTTTGGGTCATCTAGGGGAATTCCCGTTGATTCCGAGGTCTGTTCTAACATTTCCACTTTGCCTTTTATATTGCTGATATCATTGGCAAAAGCTGCCAAGATCTTACGGATCTCTGTGAGCTCAGATTCTGAAGCCATCTCTGCTTGTTGACTTGGTACTGTGGTTCTTTCTAACCGACTAGACTTACGACTCCAACTAGGAGGTGGACGCTTGAGTTTGGACGCAATGATAATCCTATATGACCCCATCAAAGGTAGATTCAGTCAATTTCAGTATTACCCCCTTGATAACATTTTAAGAATCATTTTATTGAGGTTTGTGCACCAATCCATTAATTAATCCATTCACACAATGAGTATTTGAAAAGGAGATATTTATTCAAAAAAGAAAGATAGTTTATTGAAAATGATTGACAATATGTTCTTATTAAAACATCTTTCAACAAATTTGATTTGAACTATTTTTACATGGACGCTTGGTTTTGTCTTGATGGTCATCAGGATTGCTGTCAGGCTTGACCCTCTTGGTTCTAACAACTGGCTCTTTGAATTCTGCTGGTCCGTCTGGATACCCTAAGGTGCGCTTGTTCCATGCTTTCTCGATGAGGTGTACTAACTTTTCAGTCAAAGGCTCGGGGGAAAAGAAAGCTTTGGGTTGAGATAAGGATAACTCTATGGGTACATCATACTGTTCTGGGATCAAATTAGGATGGTAAAAAGATGTTTCTTCTAAACCAATCAGACGGACATAGTAGGATCCTTTGGTTCCTAGAATGGGGGGATCAGTCATCCATCAAGGACATCTTAAACCGATATGACGAGCTAAGCGAGAGTCTAACCATTTACTCCAGGATTTGACTGAGTTGTGACGCACTAACAGGTTTCTCTTGGAAAAATGTTCTGGCCCATATTCGAGGTTTGAGGGAACATCTACAATCTTAAGACGATCACAAAGCCACATATAGAGTAAGTAGGGACTTCCTTTGAAGCTTTCCCGCTCACCATTTTTTATGGCATCTAGACCTGAGAAGGTTTCAACTAGGATGAGAGGTACTGGGTTGGCTTTCCTTGAGAGCTGAGAGGCTATATCTATGAAGGACTCAGGGATAGTTTGGCCATCACTATTGGAGGTCCGTATGTATTGAGCTAGGATTCCTAAGCATAATCGATAATCCCTAGTGGCTCGCCAGGCTTCGGGTTTTACATTAATAGGATGACTGCGGGAGCGGTACGGGCCCAGTAAAGGTACTAAATCCAGTCTCCCGTAATGGATTAGGGCCTTGGCTTCTTCTTTGGAAATATTCAATCCTGTGGCGAGGGCACCAGAATATCCGGTCTTCAATGAGGGTCGGACTAGAGGTCCTGAAGTGGATATCCCCATAATACCACAAAAATCCTCGTGAGTAGGGCTCAAGTGTATACGCCCAATGTGGAATATGTGAAGGTAGGGGTTCCATCGTTTAACCATAGCATGTAAGAGGTTCCAGTCTATCTCAAACTCATGGAAGTAAAGAGCACTCCTCAACATGAATCTCCCAAAATTGATCTTCTCTACAGGGTGCATCCCTATGACGGTTGTTTTGACTAACTGATCGATTGGGTTATCGTCGGCGGCTAACATCCTGGTTTGACACAAAAGAGGATTTTAGTAATCTTCCAAGGTCCATGTAAAAGACCAATTTTTTATTTTCTTTTGGAAAATCTTGTTCTTATGGAAAATATTTTCTGGAAAATATTTTTTTCTAAGAAAACATTTTTTTTAGAGAACACTTCTTTTTTTGAAAAACTTTCTTTTCTGGAAAATATTTTCTTTTTCTTCTTTGAAAATTCAATTTCCCTTTTGATTTGAATTGCCCGGTCCATCATGATCGTTGGATCGAGGTGGACTGGGTCATTATTGTAAAAGAATGGGTTCTTTATTGGGTTGGTGCACCCATTTTAATTTTCAAAAATAAATTTTTGATCCTTGAGGCCAATCATACACTTTGATCTCAACACTCACATACAATCATCAATCACATGCATTCACTCAATAACAACCCGGGAAACCCACGATAAGTTTGAGTCGTGACCTAATAGGAAGGTTTCTAGACTCTAAGTTTACTACATGCAATGCATTTTTATCTGGCCGCCCTTGCCCAAGCACACCTATATACCTTTCGATACGTGGTGACTTGGTTTGATATACCGTATAGGTGATAATCTAAAACCTCAATTCACTTCTCTGAAGCCAAAAAACAGCCAGTTCGATCTCCAGTTGAGAGGTGGCGCACAATGCAGAGCAAGGGCCCACTTAAATACCTCTCGTCTAGAATAGACGTAGTCTATCCCCCTCGTACAGTAGGGTACAGCGGGGCAAGATCTTGCTTAGGCACCGGTTTTGACCAAGAAGTGCAATTGATATACTTAGATTACCATTTATACCTACGGGTACGAGTCAAGAGTTGTAGCTTTCATAAATGGTTTGGCATCCCACGAGGGGACCGACCACGTACTAGTACTACGTTGGCAATCGGGACATGTGACTGTGTGGCTCACAATAGGTCAAAGGCTCAGGTCGCTCCAGCCTGGGTGCATCAATATACCTCTCAGAATCACCTGATCAGACGGTATTGATGCCCCAGTTCGATATACCCTAAGGTACGTGACTGGAGTTGTGGGTTTCATGAATGACGTCGCATCTCCGAAGAGACCGGGCCACGCACTAGTGCCACGTTGGCTAAATGGGACGTGTAAGTTAGTAAAGCGGTAAACGTGCATGTGGTGTGTGCAAAGCAGGGTGGGGTGTGCCCGGGGCCTTTTTTCAAACAAATGGGCCCATGGGCCTAATCATATACATATGAAAATTTAATCAAGATCAAAACTATTCGGATCAAATGAATGTTCAATCAAAGTCAACATTATTCCAATCATATAGGCAAAGATAAGCACCTTAAGCATATACTTGATATTAGCATTTAATCCCGTATTATTTTCTTATGTATTCCAATCGAAGGTTATTTTGGGGTGACCCGAGATAATTCGAAATTTCTAAGGGTATTGAATTGAGGGTATAATAATAATTGATGAAATAGAGAGGATAGTTTAAAAAACACAAGATGAGCCCGATCAAAAGAAATTCAGAAAAAAAAACTTGATCATATGTTGCCATTAGCAACATTTAAAAAATTTGATTTCATTATTTTTTGAACTTCCTTTTTTTTTAAAAACTTTCTACTCTTTATTTTTTATATTTTGATTTTCCTTTTTGTGAAACAAATTAATTTCCCCCATTTTTTTAGAAAACAAATTGATCTTAAAAAACCAAGATAATTTTGTGAAACAGATTATATGCCGCTGCCAATAATCGAACTCATCCAGCACATGTCGAGATCGGCCTTGCTGTTTTAAAACAGCAGGATAACGTCGAGCTCAGCTCATAACAGCAGCTTAACGTCGAGATCAACAGCAGCTTAACGTCGAGATCAACGTCAGCTTAACGTCGAGATCAACCTTTAACAGCAAATTAGCGTCGAGATCAGCCTATAACAGCAGACTAATCGTCGAGATCAGCCCATAACAGCAGACTAATCGTCGAGATCAGCCTATAACATGGGATTTTTCGACGAATTATTCGCCATTTTAGCGCTGTGACGAGAGAAATCTCTTTATGAACTTCTCTAATGGTGATTGGAGACTTTTACTTGAAGAAAGCAACGGGATTTAAAAACTTTCCTTGTGTTTGAAATCGAAGTCACACGTTCCCAAATAAGTGAATAACCGATCGGAAAAAAGAAAACTTCACAACCGTTACAATCAACACAGTATTGATCTAGGGAAAATCGTGAAGAAGAAAACCAACATTGAACACAATCACGCGATCTCCGATCTCCAGCAAATCTCATCCCTTATCAGTCCATTAGTTCACCACTTTCTTGCTCGGTTGCGAAGTAGAGGACCAAGACAAACCCGAAACAATTAATGTCTAGATCGTTCGAGCTTTATAAATCAATACATGGAGTTTGGAACCCTCTGGGCAGCAGAACGCTCTGTCGAGATTGATAGACCCGAATGGGGAAGAAGACGTTGGAAATAACTAATTAAAAGAAAAAAATAAAATAAAAAAGGTTTTTTTTTTTTTTACTTAAGACACCCCATTTAAAATCGTTGAGTTTTTTAAAAACTTTGTACTCAAGGCACACCAACAGTAGTTGCTGTTGGCAGAAACTCAAAAGAAATTTTTTTAAAAAAAAAAAAATCTGTGTGCTGTCAAGGGGCAGCACATGTTGCCAAACAAATGATAAAAACAAAAATTTTCCCTCTTTCTTTGTTTTTGTTTTTTAAAAGACATTATCGAATAACATCAATTATGTTTCTCTAACATCGTTTGTTATCCAAAAATGGATCGACATGCCTTAAAGAAAAGAATAAACATGAAGAGAAAAAAAAAACCCTTTTTTTTTATTTCATTATTCCATCATCATTATTCGTTATTCCACCCTCAACAAAATATCCGTTAAAACTTGGTATTATTTAAAGTCACCCTAAGCGACTCTCGATTGAACCATATATAAGAATAATAATACGCCGGATTAACATATCCAAAATTAAACCGAAGTTAATGATTGGACAACAATAAACAAACAAAAAACAAAGACAAAAAAAAAAAAAAAAACTAACTAAAAATTAAATGGAATCAAATAAAAACTAGGTTATTGGCACTGTTCCCATACTTGGGGTTTTTAAAGTTTGATCCTCAATGTCTCCAGTGGAGTCGCCACTGAAAGCGCCCTCGATCCGCGGGGTGCGCGGATCCACTTTTGACTCTTGAGGTTTGGGAGTCGCCACCTAGTTATTATGGTCTAGGAATCAAACTGACTCTAACATGGATAAAAAGAACTAATCTACCATAAAAAATCTGAATTCGGGGATCAAGTTACGGGGTTGGAAGGTGTTAGGCACCAACCCCGCCCGGCCAAAGCCGGTCTCTACTAACTTCTCAAATATCACATTGCTAAAACCTAGATAAAAATAAATAAGAATAAAAATTCACCTTTCCGATGGCAAGGACTTGGTCCCCTCAGATCTGACAAAAGAGCTCCTTGTACCGTGCTCCCTTGCTTCGTTCTGTCTCCGGATTTGACTTCGGATCTCCTAGATCAAGGTATCTCCTTGTTTCTGAATCTGAACTCTTCAAGTTTGTTACGGATTTGGGGGTGTTTTTGGAGGGCTTTTAGGCGTTTTCTAGACTAAAATTGAAGGAGGGATGTTAGGTAAGGAGTTGGGGCTCCAAAACCAAGGTTTATGGGAGGCTAAGGGGCTTTTAGACCTACTTCTCTTAGGATTTATGATTTGATACTAAAATAGGGTGTGAGCACCTCTATTTATAGAATTTTTTTAAGGTTGATTTGGATAGAGTTAGTGTTTAATTAGAGATCTTTTAATTAGAGTTATGTTTTAGTTAAAATTATTTTAGGTAGAATTGTGTTTTAATTAGAATTGTTTTAGGTAGAATTGTTTTTAAGTTAGAACTCTATTAGATAGAGTTATTATTTAATTAGATCTCTATTATGACTTTTAGTCTTATTTGATTGACTTTTAATGTTTTGACTTTAGTCTTAATTGATCGACTTTTAATATCTTGACTTCAGTCTTGCTTAATTGACTTTAATTTTGACTTCAGCCTCACTTGATTGACTTTAATACCTTGACTACAGTCTTGCTTGATTGACTTTAAATTTATGAGAACCCCCTTCGATTATTTCTTTAATTCTTTGGACCCCCAAATGGAGGGGTCCTTAAAGAAATATCCCACGAACCCTCAACAATTTTGCCTGAGAGTTCGATTAATCGATTTTTTAGGTTCAAATTTTTAAATTAATTTTATCAATGTTTCACTTTAATTATTTAATATTTTATTTATTAATTTCGAATTTTTTAATTATGAAAATTGTGAAATTACCGTTTTGCCCCCGGAGAGGAATTTTCATGTTTTAAGTCGGTTTTTAATGTTCTAGGATGTTTTAGAATCGATTTTTCGTAATGAATTCGATGGAAATATTAGTTTGTATTATTTATGAAATTTTTTATGTGAAATGGACTTGAACTTTATGAGGGGCATTTTCGTAATTTGTCGAATTCTGTTAAAATTGACGAAATGATTTATTTGGTTTCGATTTGTTATTTTATGCATTTGAGAGAGTTTTCCTAAGCGTAATGTAGGCTCTAGGGTTGTTTTGAGGTTAGGGGTATTTTGATAATTTGGTAATTTTTAGTGATTTTTATCGTGAAGTTTCTTTTTGGTTTGCAAGATGATGATTTTTATTTTTCTAGGGTCGTATTTTCCTAGCGTAGCGTGGTTTCTAAGGTTTTGTCAGTTCGAGATACCTCATCCGGATTTCTGAAACATATCTGGTAACAAAATAAAGCAATGGAATACACATCCATCATTGGGAATCATTGCAATCGGGTTGACGATTTGATTAATCAGGCGAGTGCAAAAATGGGGTGTCTACAACCATGAGGAGCCAACGGCCTATAAACGAACATCTAGAGTTGGATCTCAACTAGGAGTGTTTGGAGAGCTGCAACACGATCTGACAGATGACTGGAGGAGGGGAGAACGGGTCGCCTTGTCACAGGGTGGCTTTTTACAACTATTACAGTCTGTTGAAGACTCAAACGCTCGGAGAGATGGATGTGGTAGTGGAGAAGTATCACTTGGAGGGGACTTTGCTAACCATACCACAGAGGATGTGATACAGATGGAACCTGAATTGGATACCAAACCCTTAGCCATGGTAGATATTGAGGAGAGCTCGAGGAGTTGGGGAAGGAATAAATCGAAGAATCAGATAGTGAAAGTTTTAGCTGACTGGATTATTAATAATTTGAGTGAGGTTAGTTGGGCTGCTGGGCTAAGTAAAGAAGGACAAACAGAAGGTACTGGCATTCTATTTGAACTGGCACTCAAGAAACGAAACGAGGTTGGCGAGTGTTTCGATTCAGGGATCAAAGAGGAAGGCACTTCAGAAGAGGAACAAGACAATGTCCGGGATGAGGTGGAACTCTTTCTAAGGACAGAAGTAGATCGAGAAGAGTCAAGACAGCACAGATGTTTGGGTAAAAGGAAAGGAATTGGGATGGCAGATGAGAGTAAAGTGAAAAAAATAAGGGTCAGACTGGTTAAAGAAGTTCAGGAATTGCATAGGTCTGGGGATATGGTTAAGGCTGGACCGTCTCTAGTCTTAAGAAGCGGGAGAAAACTCAAGGCTGCAAATGTCGATTAGACTATTTTCTTGGAATGTGCACGGACTTAACAACAGATCCAAAAGGGCTTCGGTTAAGGCAATAATTCAAGCTCACAAACCATACATTGTAACAATTCAAGAAACCAAAATGGAACAAGTGGATAAGGCGGTGGTTCGTGACATTTGGGGTAAGCGGTACTTGGGTTGGAAGTATCTTTCAGCCAATGGGACAACAAGAGGTGTTTGGGTGTTATGGGATAAGAGGTTGATCGAGGTGGAAGATTCATTAGTAGGAGCTTTTTCTGTATCTATTCTATGCCGGTGTACAGGGAAGGAAGACAGTTGGGTGTTTTCGGGAGTTTACGACCCCACTAGAGAATGGGAACGAAAGCAATTTTGGGAGGAGTTGGATGATGTGGGTAGTTATTGGAACTGACCGTGGTGTTTGGGAGGTGACTTCAATGTTATTAGATTCGCTTGTGAGAAACAAGGAGGTTCGAGGATAACAACAAGGATGAGAAGATATGGGGAATTCGTGAATCAAAATAATTTAATGGACATCCCACTCCAGGGTAGAAGCTTCACTTGGTCCAACCAACATGATTTACCCACTCTCAGCAGATTAGACAAATTCTTGGTTTCACATGATTGGACTTCGATATTCTGCCAGCTATCTCAAACGGCCATTCCAAACCCAGTATCTGATCATTGTACTATTCAGTTGGTAGTAGGACCACTCAACAGGGGCCCCATTACATTCTAATTCAAGTTGATCTGTTTGAAATACCACAATTTCAAGGAATTGGTAACCGATTGGTGGAGGAGCTTTTCATTTACAGGAACAGCAAGGGATATATTTAGGAGGAAGCTAAAGGCCCTAAAGATGATTTTAAAAGAATGGAATAAGGAATCCTTCGGAAGGGTGGATGCGTAGAGAAAGGAGATCCTTTCAAGAATTGAAGATTTGGATCGTAGGGAAGAGACGAATCCGATGTCGATGAATGAAAGGTCAATGAGATTAGACCTTCGTGAGAAATATCAACGGTTGGCACTTCTGGAAGAAATCAGTTGGAAGTAGAAATCCATAATCAGATGGCTTAAAGAAGGGGATGACAACACAAAATGTTTTCACTGCATTGCCAATGCCCGAGATAGGAACAACCACATCACGAGGTTGCATGGGAACGGGGAGTAGGTGGAAGACGAAGATGCGGTAGCCAAGGGGATCGTAGATTTTTACTCAGAGTTGTACATCGAAGGAACTGATAACAAACCGAAACCCGACCTTCTCCAGTTTGATAGAGTCTCTGAGCCCCATAGTGAATTGTTGGAAAGACCCATTGAAGAAGAGGAGATATGGGATGTTATCTCAAGTATGAAGACCGATAAAGCACCAGGGCCAGATGGCTTTCCTGTGGAATTCTACAAGACTTGTTGGGAAACCATTAAGAACAATTTTATTACTCTAATCAATGAATTTTTTAAAGAGGGAGTGTTGGATCGTGACTCCAACTGTACATTCATTGCTCTAATTCCAAAGGTGGCGGGGACTGAAGATATCAAGGACTTGAGGCCTATTAGCTTGGTGAACACTAGTTACAAAATCATCACGAGCATTCTTGCTAAGAGATTGAAATGTGTCATCCATAGGCTAATAGAGTGCAACGAGAGCGCATTTTTCAAAGGAAAACAAATTCTGGATGGGGTTCTAATAGCAAACGAGTGCATTGACTCTAGAGTGAAATCTGGGAAAACAAGTGTAGTGTGCAAGGTGGATTTTGTGAAGGCTTACGACCACGTCAACTGGCAATTTTTGGAATATATGTTAGAGAATATGGGTTTTGGTAGGAAGTGGATCACATGGGTTATGGCGTGCGTGACTTCCCCCTCTTACTCGGTCTTGGTGAATGGATCGCCCCACGGCTTCTTTAGGAGTACAAGGGGTCTCAGACAAGGGGACCCTCTATCTCCTTTCTTGTTTATCATAGTAGCAGAAGCTTTTGTTAAGATGATGGAAAGAAGGGTAGAGAATGGATTTTTCTCAGGGTTCTCCGTAGGCATGGGCACTGTTATTATTTCGCACCTACAATTCTTAGATGATACTTTTGTGTTCCTGGATGATTCCATAGAGCAGACAAGGAGGCTAGGCGGATTGCTTTGTTGTTTCGAAGCGGTGTCAAGTATTCCAGTTAACACGAGGAAAAACAAGGTACTTCCAATCGGCTTGGCTAGGTGCACAACTCTTCTAGCAGCTTTGTTGGGGTGGCAGGTGGGTAGTCTCCCCTATTCTTATTTGGGGATGCCTTTGGGGGCCCCCTACAAGAGGGTGGCGATCTAGGATCCAATAGTGGAAAGGATTGAAAGGAAATTAGCAAGGTGGCAAGCCAATAACTTATCCAAGGAAGGTAAACTGACTTTGATCAAAAGTGTTCTTTCTAGCATTCCAATATATTTTCTTTCTCTCCTTTCAATGCCTCGTAGTGTAGAACTAAGGCTAGACAAGTTGTTTCATAATTTTTTATGGCATGACAGAAATAGGAATAGAAAACACTATCTTGTGAATTGGAAACAGGTTTGCTCTACTAAGAAACAAGGCGGTCTCAGTATTAGGAGACTTGGGGAAATGAACATGGCCTTGAGGGGAAAATGGTTGTGGAGGTTTGGAAACGATGGGGACAACTTATGGAGACGAGTTATAGAAAGTAAGTACAAGTCCAGTCAGACAGGGTGGGAAAGTGGACCAACCAGACAACCATATGGGTGCGGGATGTAGAAGGGCATCATGAAGATTATCCCCTTATTCAAAGCGAGAGTCAAATTCAAAGTGGAAGGCAGTCGAGTAAGATTCTCGGAAGACACATGGTGTGGAAATCGACCTCTAATGGAGGTATTCCCAATGTTGTATTCCTTATCCTTGAAGAAAGGGCAACCAATCACATCCATTCGTTGAGCCATGGGCGGAGACTTTGCATGGGACCTTGGTTTTTGAAGGGGCATTAATGAGTTGGAACTTCAAGAAGTTGGCAGGTTAGTCGGTGACGCTTCAAGAATCGAGTTACGTACGGGAAGGGAAGATAAGAGGATTTGGACGGCAAGTAAAGATGGAAGATTTTCGGTTCGTTCCTTCTATCAATCTTTGAATAGCAATGGGGCTTCTCTCTTCCCTCATGACTCGATTTGGGGTCCAAAAGTGCCAAGCAAAGTTGCTTTCTTCACGTGGACGACGGTTCTAGGAAGGATTCAAACGACGGATTTGTTTGATGCGGCATGGATTGTGCGGGGATAGTTGCTGTGTGTTATGTATGGAAGATGAAGAATATTCGGATCACCTTCTAATCCATTGTAAATTCTCACATGCCATTTGGACTCATTTTTTTAAGTTATTTGGGATTTCAACATGCCTACTGAGATCAGTTAAGGATATCTTCACTAGTTGGTCGTCAATTGGACACACGTTTGGTGGCACAAAGAGGATGTTGTGGAACATTACGCCATTCGCAATTTGTTGGGGGTGTGGATTGAGAGAAATAGGCGCATCTTCGAGGGGAAGCAATTAGATTGTCCACAAACAATTATGTCTATCTTGGGTCTTATCTTTTGTTGGTCGAAAGTATTTAAGGAGCTTAGGGGTTTGTTTTTTGAAGATTTTGTGTGTAGGTGGGATACGATTTGTTGTCTTGTTTCGTGATTAGTCTTGTCTTGTTTTTCCAGGTCGGTCATCTCGACCGATTTGAATTTGGTTCTTGAATACAATGCTATTTATAAAAAAAAATGAATATTGTCGTCAAGTTCGAGTAACCTATCATTGCCCTGTAAAGGAACAACTACCATGTTCCAAGTGACACTTCATCAAATTTTTGAATTTTTTCCAAGTGCAAATCACTACATCTGTTAAAGCACAAATTGCTAGCCTGAAAACTAAAAAGAAGAAAGATAAAATTAAATAGCCTCAGGATATATTTGACCTCGATGAAGACCAAAAAACATATAAAATACCCATCAACCTTGTCTTAGCCTATCGAATAACTTAAATTAAAACTACTCTGAAGAATATCAAAGATTCGAATGATTTTGCCCTTAGATTAAGGACAATGACATTATTTCTTATTTTTCGTATGCTAGAGAAATTCACCATACCAGATATGGATCAGTTTGATAAGATTGGATGTCTCAGAACTCACGTAAAAGTATATATCAATATCATACAAGCTCAGGGACTGAGTGAGGAACAATTGGCTCAACTCTTTCAAAGAACTTTTATCTATGAATCTATCGATCAAACTAATTAACAAACCTTTTAAAATGAAAATCACCAAATTACCTAATCAATTTTAAAAATCTAAATCATCAATTGACGCAAAATTTGGATAATTAACCAATCGATCGCGCTTGGAATTAAATTGACAAATTGAATTTTAGAGTGGATTCATTGCAAGACACCTGAGATGCATGGGATCATTGCCAATGTATTTCAATTGTAGGAGAATTCTCCCACATTTGGTTCACCCAAGAGAAGTGTAAAGAAGGAAAAAAATCGAGTAAGAGAGAGAAAGAGTCCTATGATTACTTGACCTCTTTCCCCCCCAAAGGCTCAGTTGAAACTACATAAGAGAGAGAGATTCCTTATGGGACTTGACCTCTCCTTATTTTTGTCTATATAAGCAGCACCCTATGCATGTTTAGAAAAGAGAGTTCTCTAATGACTCACATAAAACTAAGGAGATTCGGCAAGAAAGGAAGGAAAATAAGAAAAAAAATGCAATAGAAAGGTTTCAAAATTAAAATAAAAATGAAATAAAAGCGTAGCAAAGGGTTCCACAAAAAAAAATAGCAAGAAAAAAAAATTTAAAAGAAGAAAAATAAGGAATAGGGCAGAGTTACTTACCTCGACCTCCAACACAACTCTCCATTCTCATCACCTCCAATAGTTGAACTCATCACCATTATTATCTTCTTCATTCTTAATCGAACTTCTTCATCACCATCGTCTTCTTCCTCCACCAAACCAACCCATAAACATCTTCACTTCACTTTCATCCTCTACCCATTGTTCACATTCTCAACCTCATCACATCCTCTTTATCTCAAACAACCTCTTCTATTATCATCATCTTCATCGTAGCAAACTCATAGCTTTTCTTACTATTTTCATCACATCCAGGCAACCCCAACAGATGTTTCTCTATCATCCTCTTCATTCTTCTTCCCTCCCTTCATTAAACCTCCATAGACCTTTGTTATAGTAGCCCAAGCAACCTCCACAAATCCACGTTTTCTTGCAGCCATAAAACCACTTAACAAACCTTCTCGGTTTCATATTTTCATTGTCCACAACCCATTCTTCACACTTCCATCCTTGAAGCAGAAACACCTTCAACTTGCAACCCTACTCACTACAACTTCAATTTGTAATACCTCTTCATTGTTTGTCCCATCCCGAGCTTTGTAGCAATTCTTTTCGGACGATCACACATATGCGATAAAAGAGATTATCACATATCGGTTTAATCAAACTGTGGAGAAAACATCATGTTGAGACTCTATAGGTTTTTTTGAAGGGATCCTAACAATTGGATTTTTGCACTTCTTTAAGGTTAGTCGAGTTGTTTCTTTATTTTATTTTTATACTTTTTATCGAGTCAATTCAATGCATAAAAGTTTTCTTTTGTTTATTCAATGAGTCATCTCACTTTTTCAAAAATTCACATTTCAAGATTAAAACAAAATATTTTTTTCTAAGTAGGCTAAGTTAATTTTTATCAAATTTTAAAAGTCACCGAGCCAACTCGTTGACCTGGACAAGTTTTTTGAGATTTAACGTGTATTTTTCGAACTACGTTTGGTCTGATCCCAAAAGATATCTAGGGTACGTAGGCAACCTAAGAAGTCACTTTAGGCTTAACAACAACAAAATATATATATTTTTATTTTTTCTTCACACTCATTAAGTTTATTTCCGAATTTTTTTACGAGTTGACTTGTTAGCACTTAATTCGATTTTTTTTCTTTTATAAAATTTGGTCATCAAGTTGATTCATTGATTTTTTTTATGCATTTGGTATTACATCTATTCACTAATGTTTGCCACATTGGGTAAATTAGGCTTTTTGAGAATTAATATTTCTTTATTAAAAATACAAAATTCGAGAAAATCATGTAATCCAATTTTAGAAAATTTAAGCTATAGGACTCAATTAGCTAATCTAGCATAATATGATGATGATGATGGTCAATCTTTAACCTTGACCTTGATTATAGTCACTTGTAGTTGACTTTGACATCACTTTGACCCTAGTTTGACTTTAGTCTTCACTCATTGATCATAGGATAGTCTTGGATCGTAGTAGAAACTGATCGTCTTGATCGGGCTGATTTGATGCCTAACACCTCCCGAAACTCGTAGTTTGACTCCTTACCCATTGTCTTTATCGTAGACCGAACTGAATTCCATTCAGAGTCATCTTATGCTTCCTAAACCTAAACTAGGTGGCAACTCAAAAACATAGAGGATCTGCAGCATCCCACAGATGTCCGAAGGAGCATTCACACTTAGACAAATTTTCATAACTTTCTATAATTTTAACTGTTTATTGTTTAATCGCATTTTCTAAATTTTTCTAGTCAACCAGAATCATCATGTAGAATTGGTTGATATGTTAGAATAAAAAATATTTTTAAGAAAGATGTACTTTGATAGGTACCTAGAATTATAGATTATTTATCGATGAAGTAATGAATGGATAAAGGGAACCTATGTTATCAAATGTTTGATGGGTCAGTGATACTAGCATTTTTTAGTGGCTATGTCACGTGAGATGTGATTTATTGATAGATGAATGAATAGATTGATAGATGGTTGAAAATGATGTAACATTGGCTAGATGTCATTACCATACATTTGTTAGTATTCTTTATAGAAAGAAATTATATATATATCCTGTAGTGGGGGCAAACTATGGTTAGTTGTATAGTGAAGATGAATGATTTTAGGGAGAAATTAAGAGGTTTTAAGTTAGAAGTTGAAGAAAATGATATCTAGGTCATTTCCAAATAATATTTGAGAAGTCACAGTCGAGAGGCAAAGTCATCAACAAAAAATTGAAGAGGTGAGGGAGTGGGGACAAATGGGGCATCTAATTAGTTGAAAATATAGAGGTGTCTTAAAGTTCAGTGGGGACAAATGGGGTATATTATTCATATTTTCAAATAAAAGTTTAGCCTCATGTTGAGGCTCTCCGTCAAACAGATGCTTGAGATGATATAGGTTTTCAACAAAAATGTACCCCTAGAAAAAAAAATTGTATTGGTTCCTAGGCGATCAGCATTGATTTTTAGGAAATATTCGTTATTCCTCTTATCTCAATTATTTGTTTGATGGAGGAGTTGGAATCTAGCGTTTTCAAAAATAATAAAATGAAAAATGAAAGTGATGTAATTGTCCATAAGTAGATTCGTGGCTTATAATCCAAGACATTGAATGCATTTTTGGATGTGTGGTTCAATTCGAATTATCCAACTAATTAAAAAATTATTCTAGTGAAGCTTATAAAACATTAATTAGATAGAAAAAGGGGTGGAGCCAAGATTTTCCTGTAGTGGGGGCAAACTATGGTTAGTTGTGTTAGTGAAGATGAATGGTTTTAGGGAGAAATTAAGAGGTTTTTGGTTAAAAGTTGAAGAAAATGATATTTAAGTCATTTCCAATTAGTATTTGAGAAGTCCCGATCAAGAGGCAATGTCATCAACAAAAAATTGAAGAGGTGAGGAAGTGGGGACAAATGAGGCATTCAATTAGTTGAAAATATAGGGGTGTCTCAAAATTATGTGGGGGCAAAAATTGGAGGGAGGTGAGGGTGTAAGGAGAAATGGGGAGAGAGGTGAGGGAATGGGGACAAATGGGGCATGTGATTAGTTTAAAATATAGGGGTGTCTCAAAGTTATGTGGGGGCAAAATTTTGAGGGAGGTAAGGGTGTGGGGGAAAATGGGGAGAGAATTGAGGGAGTGGGGACAAATGAGACATGTAATTAGTTGAAAATATAGGGGTGTCTCAAAGTTCTGTAGGGGGAAATTTCCCCCACCAACTCCTTACTAGCTCTGCCCCTGTATATATATATATAGGGGTGTCTCAAAGTTCTGTAGGGGGAAATTGCCCCCACCAGCTCCTTACTAGCTCTGCCCCTGTATATATATATATATATATATATATGGGTAGCGTTCAATGGCTCACTTTTTGGCAAAATATTTTTCAAAACATGAGGTATAAGTTTTGGAATGGGCTGGTTTTTGGTGAGGATGATCTCTACGGTGAGGAGATCATCCTCACCGAAAATCAGCCCATTCTAAAACTTCTAACCCATGTTTACAAGTTGAAAATTTGTGGACCGTCCATTTTTTGTAAACTGTTTTTGATGGGGTTAGAAGTTTTGGAATGGGCTGATTTTTGATGATGATAATCTCCTCACCGTAGAGATCATCATCACAAAAAATCAGCCCATTCCAAAACTTCTAACTCAAGTTTCAAAAAATGTTTTGCCATAAAGTTTGCTAAAAAGTTTGCCATTGAACGTGACCCTATATATATATACATACAATACAAAAAAAAAAATTGAAAAGGGTCGTGAAAAACCTAAAAAGAATGTTTCGCTGATATATTTTCAGAAGCAATGAGTCAATCTAGGATAACACTTGATTTTCTATTCTTTTTGGAGAATATCTACGTGTAAATGTGGTATTTGTATAGTGTAGAGATAGTCGAGGTTCAAATTGCATCGTTTAATAAGCTTAGACACGAGGAGTCTCTCTTGTACTAATAGATCATTAAAAGTGTAATCATCAAACAAATGATCAACATAATTGGTTCAAGTATTTGGACCTTGTTTAATGGTCAGTCTAAATTGAATAAATGATCATCCAAATATAGTAGCAATGACCGACCACAAAATCAAATAGGAATGGTGAGATTTCACGTCGATAATAATTGCGAATATCGAAATGCCATAGTCAAGGTCGTCATATCGACATGTTCCTTAACGCTTTTATCGATTACACTGTCATATTTGTATTATGTATTTTTCTTTATTATGTGATGACTGATAGATGTTTTAAATTTCTAAAGCGTGATAAAAAAAATTTAACTATAGAACTGATAGATAAATGATTATTACAATTGTTTACTTTTTTTCACTTAGTCTTTATTCGAATACTATATTATATCAAAATTTTCATGATTTAAATTTCAGTATGATTATATGTTTCATGTCGTGACTAGATGTTAGGACATTAGATTTTCTGTTGAGTAATTCTCATTACCCTCTTTACTATTCACCATTTTAGATATTTCGACTATTAAGGAGCCAATTTATGAGAAGATATCTAGGGTTGAGATCTCAATGAGTTGCAATCTCCATCAATTTGAGAAATATTTAGAATTTAGGTTATTTATGTTTCAGCATGAGAAACTTATGTTAGGGCATTGTGTGCTTTTATTTAGTATTGTAACTTAGATATGTCTTTTGTTTATCTTGGTGTGATATATTTTTAGGAGATTTAAGGATTATGGATCATGATTATTATTGATTAGTTTCCACACTCTAATTTTATATTGTCATTTATATATATTTTGTTGCATTATAATTGTTGGAAACATGAATTGTTATCTTATTATTATATGTAAAATGAGTTGAGTAGTTTATCATGCCTTGAGATCTAGCAAAGAAATCTTGGATTTGTGTTGGATCAAGGGGGTGTGACATATATTATTTTATAAAATAAAGTAGAAAAAAAAATTACAAATATTATTGTTCATTTCAAAATACATCAGTTTTATAAAAATAAAAAAACTTATTTATCAAAATGGTAAATTACCATTATTTCGATAATTTTTCAATTTTCAGGTACCACTTTAGTAATCCTACACAGATAAATTGAAGGTTTTAAAAGGGAATTCAATTAAAATCCCTAATTAAAAACCTAAATAAATGATGAATTAAAAATTAATTTACAACACTTTAAGTAACCAAAAAATAGAAGAAAATAAACATACACCCTAGATGTATATGTGTTGGGTGGTCAGACAAAATCAATTAACATCCAAATTAAAACCTTGAATAAAAAAATTTTAAAAAAAAAACATAAAAAAGGAATGGAAATAATTTTAAAGTAATTAAAAAAAAAATAGTCATATATAAACTCTAATTTTTTAACCACATGCAACCCTCTAGTAAAAGAACAATGATAAATATTTATTTATTAAATTGATTTTTAATGATTTGATTCAACTAAGACGAGATGACTCGAACGATTCAACTTGGTATAGAGTGAGGATTGAGACGAGACGAGACATCGGGTTTGAACCATGGTTTTTAAACTCGTCCGAGATCGAGATGTATCGCCCGAGTTAACTCGGTATCTGAGCTGAACGAGATCAACTCACAGTCATTTTTTGATCGAGTTTTATGTTTTACAGTGTAATTTTTTGAATTATCTCATGAGATGTCTCAAATGTATCGGAAAACTCATCCGAGACAACTCAATATCGGAGCTGAACGAGATAAGACGCGATACCGAGTTTAAAAACCATGGTTTGAACAAAGATTGGTCGTTGACTTAGTTAGTACAATGTTTTCGTTATTTTCAATGGCTTAAATGATGGATTTAGACTTTGAACTAAAGAGAATTCCAAGGATTTCTTCAGTTTGTACTTCTAGATGAGGTAAGAACACCTACCTCTATTCTCTTTCTCAATCATGGTTTTTAAACTCGGTATTTGGTCTCGTCTCGTTCACCTCTGATACCGAGTTGACTCGGACGATACGTCTCGTCTCGTCGAGTCGTCTCGTTCAACATTGAAACAATGGTTTTTAACCATTTAAAAAATCTAAAAAATCTGAAAAATTCAGGAAAAATTCAAAATTGATTCCTATTAAAAAATGAACCCCACAAAAAATATAAAATTAAAAAAAAGTTCATAATATACCTATCAATCAAATTCTAGGTAATTAAATAAGGGTCCCGTTCAATGGCTAACTTTTTGGCAAAACATTTTCAAAACATGACTTAGAAGTTTTGGAATGGGCTAATTTTTGGCAAGGATGATCTCTACGGTGAGGAGATCATCATCACCCAAAATCAGCCCATTCCAAAACTTCTAACCCCATAAAAAATAATTTACAAAAAATGAACGGTCCACGATTTTTCAACTTGTAAACATGGGTTAGAAGTTTTGGAATGGGCTGATTTTTTGTGAGGATGATTTCCTCACTGTAGAGATCATCCTCACCAAAAATCAGCCCATTCCAAAACTTCTAACTCATGTTTTGAAAAATGTTTTGCCAAAAAGTTAGTCATTGAACGCTACCCATTAAATAAAACACATGTTTCCTAAAGATTAGTATAAATTTCTAATGAAATTTTCATCAAAAAACTTCTAAAGAAAAAATAAAACAAATTATCAAAAATACATTTAAGTATTTATCACAACAAATTACAAATTCATTTGTAACTTTTTTTTTTCGCAAAACTCGGTTGACTCGGTTAACTCGGACGAGATTTTAAAAATCTCGTCCGATACAACTCGTTTGTCTCGTGAGTTAATGTAAAATTTTTAATGTCTCGGATATCTCGTTTGTCTCGGACGAGTTTTGCGAAAATATCGTCCGAGACGACTCGCATATCTCACGATACGCGGTTGTCTCATGACTCATTGTGAGTTTGTATCGTTAGGCTGCGATACCGAGTTAACTCGGGCGATACGTCTCGGTCTCGGACGAGTTTAAAAACCATGTTCTCAATTTCATGCAATTTTTATTCAAGACGATTCTGCTAGCTTCTTGAGTTACTGTCACCCCACCATCACCATCAAGGGAAGAGAACATTGATTTTGCTGATGACCATGTGTTCTTTTTTGGGGAATGGGTTTTGATTGTTCATGGGTGATATGTTAGAACTCAGTGGAGTTGATGGGTTTTTTGACAGATTATTTGAGAATTCGGAGCTGATTTTGGGTTGATTAAGTTAAGAGATTCTTGGGTATTATCGAATTTCATATTATCAGAATTGGTTTTTTTTTTTTTACAGGTGTTGGATTTGGTTATTATGAAGTTCTCTTGATCCTAAACCCTAAATTGGGTTTTCAATTATTTAGACAATCTTATGAAGCTTGATGTCCATAAGTATATTTCATTTTGGTGATTGTGTATTATTTGCTTGTGAAGATTAGGGATCTCATGGTTTATGACTTCTACAAAGAGATTTTTACTCCTCATTTGGAAAAACCGGGCTTGATTGTTAGGGTGCTTCTTTTTTACTTAGATAAATGGTTTAAGTGCACAACTTGTTTATTTATTTATTTATTTTTATATTAATCGGAATATTGGTAGTCTCATCTTGGGTGAAAATGGATGCTTTGCAAGTTTTATCTTCGGCTACACAAATTGTTTCTAGCATGGTAGGAGCTGTTGTTGCATTAGAGCAAGCATCTAGGAATCTAGATGAAGCTCCGAAGAGAATTCAGAACCTAGAGAAGTTCGTATTTGAGCTTGAAATTTTGACCCGGCGGATGAAGCAAAAACACGCGCACAAGCTTCATAATCCTCAATTAGAGCACCAAATTCAAAGCTTGAATGAACTTATCAAACGGTTACATCCAAACATTGGAAAGGCAAGGAAGACTGTGTCCAAAAGTAGAATTAAGAACATGGCTAAGGTTTTTTGGAGCTCTGTTGTAGGAGACCCCCTCTCGAAACTAATACGTTCAATCCAAGATGACTTGAACTGGTGGCTTGAATCTCAAAAGCTGGCTGGGGATGTTGAGAAAGTTATAGACTCAACCACACAAAACACACCTGTTCGATTGAGAATCAGTGGAGTGCAAGGGTACCCAATTTCTAATAAGTGTCACTATTTGATAAATTTATTGGAGCAAGAATGTTCTCATCGGGTCATCCTCATTGTTGGGTTATCGAGTATTGGAAAATCATGCTTGGCTCGTCAAGTAGCTTCTGCTACTCCAATGAAGTTTATACATGGGGCCATTGAACTTAGGTTTGGTCAGTGGTGCAGTAGAGTTGCTTGCAATGGAAGTAAGGCTGAATATCAAAAACGCCTAGCTAGAAAAATCTGTAAATTTTTGGTGCAGATTGGATTTTGGAAGAAGATTAGGGATGACAATAGTGGGGATCTCGATTATGTATGTTACTTGCTACAAGAAGCCTTGTTTGGCAAGAGTATTTTGATACTTCTTGATGATGTGTGGGAGCAAGATATAGTTGAGCGGTTTGCAAAGATGTCTGATAATGATTGTAGATTCTTGGTAACCACTAGAAATGAGGCTGTTTATGAAATAACAGAGGCAGCGAAAGTGGAAATATGCAAAGACGACACAAGGGAAATAAGCAAAGCTATTCTTCTCTACCATAGCCTACTCAATCTGGACGAGCTTCCGGTATGAAAAAAACTATATACATTCTTGACCTTCAAAGTGAAATGAATTCAATTATATTATTATTATTTTAACATTTTGTTAGAAATTAATTATGGTTCTCGAATCAATTTTTGAATTGGTCCTCTGCTTCCAAATTTAATTTTTGTTGATCTCCTTCTCCACCACTTTGATCCCATAGTCTTTAGGCCGATCAATATCATAGTGATAAATTTGGGGGTCCAACTCAAAACCAATTAGCAATGAGTGGAGAGGCCCAAAAGCTTATAAAGAGAGAGACATGCAATGAGTGTCTGATGTGAGACTAAACTCAACACGCCCCCGCATTTGTGAGCCAGACCGGGCCAAAGCACGTGGATATATGAATTGAGTGACATAGAGGAGAGAAAGGCCCGCTCTGATACCATGATAAATTTGGGGGTCCAACTCAAAACCAATTGACAATGAGTGGAGAGGCCCAGGAGCTTATAAGGAGAGAGACAAGGCAATAAGTGTCCAATGTGGGACTAAACTCAACACTTGGCATGGTATCTAAATAGAGAGGAACTTTTACCATTTGATCGTGTCGTTATATTCCCTTAGAAATGTTGATTAGAATTTAAATTTTTCCTTAACTTGGTTGGCAAGCAAAGGGTCGAACCAAAAGGGATAAGGGGAGAATCGTTCTTGAGGTAGAAATGGTTGAAAACCAAATATTAAAACAGTTTGAGTTAAAAGTGAGTCACAAAAATAGAAATGTAAAGTGCTGGAAATTAAATTAAAAGTATAGCAATGGAAGCCATTAGAGAGAAGGATCCACCCAGAGCCATCTACCCAGTCTAATCTAGTTTCTATCATCTTGTTATCTCAATCCAAAGAAAAGAATTGCACACAGTTGGGAATCAAAGTTAGGGCTCCTTCACTCACTGTGGTATGAAGCCCTTACTACCCAATATCTAAACTAAGCACAGAACATCTTGATCTTACCAAAGTATGAACCATCAAACTCTAGCATAAAGGGTGCAAGGGTTCATCTCTTAGCTTTGTTCCATAGGAGTTTGACAAGCCTTGAAGAGAACCCATAAACATTAAAGCAAAACATAGAGGAATCGCAACTAAATTACAACATAAATAAAACTTGTTCTAGGCTTCCCAACTCTCTAATGGAGGGAGATTAGCCTAGGGTCATCGTAAGAGTAAAAGAAAGATAGAGAAGAAGAAGAACACTTGTATTCATGAAGATCAAAGTTACACTCTCTCCTCTCTCAATATTTACAAAACTAAAACCTATTGAAAATAGAAAATTATAGAAGAATTGGCTCAAGGACAAAAGACTAAAGGAAGGGACCTAAGGCTAAGAACTTTCTCCATAATAGGCAAGGGTCCTATTTCTAGAAGGAATAAGGGCTTTTGGAAGGATCCTTTATGAGACACTACCACAAATTGATTGCTTTATGCATACATAAATGATCTGCGCAAAATTATGGCGAACTTTCTCACTTTTATAGCACTGCGGGTTGAGCTTGCCGCACCACAGTGAAGTTGACCCATAATTTGTTGGGTCCTGGCTGGAGTCCTTCTAGAACTCTCTTAGTTGCAAAGCAAAGACGAAACTCTATTTTGTGTCTCATTTTGTTCTTCTAATCTTTGACCTACATAATCAAACACGCACGTAATCAGTTTTCTGATAAATGCGTTATTCATGCAATTATACCTGATTAAGATGATAAATCATGTAAAGAGATAATATGAGGCATAAACATGATTATTCATTAATAACGGTAAAACTGGGACATAAATCGTGATTTGTGCCTGGAAGAAGTGCGGATAAATCAGTGTTTTGAGACACCATTGATCACCATCGTGTGTGGGTAAATAGTTATTTAGTTGCATGGCATTAATAAAATACAAATCCTCTGTTGCTTCGATTATTCTAGACAACTTACATACCTATTTTAGAAACGTGTCGGATTCTGGTGCAACACTTCCATATTCCTTTCGTTCTTCCATTCCTTAATTGAAATATATTAGTAGACATTTTATTACAATAGATTATAAGTTCTATGACATGATCTTGAATGTTGATATATCGTACGAATCATGAGACATTTCATCTCAGTATTCGCTATTCTTGTTATTTTATAAGGATCACTTCTTTTATATAATTCACAGTATTCCACCAAGTCCAAAATTCACTTATTTAGGATTCCCCAAATCCAATACTTAGTGCCCTGTTGGGCTTACACTCTATATCAATGGAATATAATGTGAAAGAGAGCTGATATTGCCACACCAATTCCTATGTAAATCACCAAAAGAATTGCACAGTTGGTGTGGCGTTAGTAAAAGTTGATGTAGCAATAGTAACTCTCTATATTTATACTTGGGTAACAGATAATGTAACAGATAATTATTAAATATTTTATTCCTTTACTCCAATTTATATACATGAACTATCCCATATTTCATCTTGTAGAGTGTTGCCGAGAGCTTGCTTGAACGTTGTGGCCACCACCCTCTTACAGTTGCTGTCATGGGTAAGGCTCTGAGGAAAGAAACAAGAGCTGAGACATGGGAAAGGGCCATCAGCAATCTCTCTATCTATGCCACATGTGCCCCGGGTCCCATCTCATACGTGAATGAGAAAGAAGCTGAGAACAAATTAACCATCTTTGGCTCATTTGAGTTCAGTCTAGAAACCATGCTGGAAGACTCGAGACGGCTTTTCATATCTCTTGCAGTGCTATCATGGGCCGAATCCATCCCAGAAGCGTGTCTAGAAGCTCTATGGTTGGTGCTAGGCCAGGACACATTGTTCCTTCTCGCAGTCTGCAAGCTTGTTGAGGGTCAAAACTGATTCTTATCCCATGTACCAAGTACATGACATGGTTTCTTTGTATCTCGACAGTAAGACCAATGAGGCAGTTGAAATGCTGCTAAGTGTATTACGCCAGATGTCACTGCATCCATCACTCCATGGCTTTTCATTTTCGGGAAAGAAGAAGTTAAAATCATTGTAGAGCAGAAGATGAACTCTTCCCTTGATGTATTAAAAGAAAAACAGGCAATAATCACCTTAGAAGCCATTGTTCAAGCTCTCATGGCTAGCAACTCAATATCCGAACTTGAAGCTAGTAGAGCAAGCTTTTGTAGCATATTGGGCCCAAGGACTACAGATTTGATCTATTTCGGTTCACCGGATCTTGTTGCAGGGTTTGCAAGGGCAATTAGTAATATATTTAGTAAGAATGATTATAATGAGTATGTCCAATCACTTGAAACCGTTGGTACAGTTGACAAGCTTGCTCATGTTTTGGAAAACTGTGAGGACCCCATGACCCAAACCAACATATCGATGGTTCTTGCAAAGTTTGCTGAATATGGAAGCCCAGATACCATTGATAAGGTTCTCCAAAGCATACCCATAAATAGGTTGGTTGATTTGCTCGCGTCTAACACTGAAGAGTGGCATGAGAGTGTGTTCACAATGTTGATTTCATTGACCAAAGCAGGAAAATTGAAGGCAATTGAGAAAATGTTTGATTTTGGGGTCGACAAGAGTCTAATTAAGCTTCTTGAGAATGGATCAGAAGTCACACAACACCATGCAATCGTCACACTGAAGGTGTTCTATGAGTTAGGTGGCCCACATGTGAATAGGTTTCTTCGGTCGGGTACACTCAACCTCTTGCCTTGGCATGCGAGGCTAAGCTTGGAAAGATTTGTTTTGTCCGATAGAAATGTCCCAATTGCACCTAAAATACAGACATTTGAAGATCTCATTCACAAGATTCTCGACAGAGATCAGAACCTAGTATTGGAGGCAATGCAGGAGCTTGTATCTGTGATTGAAAAGGCGGGTGAGGCTACGATCCGAGAAATGATAATCCAAAGTCCCCTGATTGAAAGATTATCAGAGTTGTTGCAACTCAGACACTCTGGAAACAACTCAACAAGATCAGAATCTGCTTTTCTACTAATGAAGCTGGCCTGTTTGGGTGGAGAGCCGTGCATCTGGAAGTTTCTTGAGTACGATGTTGTTCCCGAGCTAGTCAAGATGATGCAATGCAACATCGTGGAGTTGCAGGACATACACAACTCTCCATCAGATGTTCTTTGGGCAAGGTGGGACCCTCGTTTTTAATCGAATAGTCCAAATGGGTTTCATCGAGAGGTTGGCTCATTTGGTTGAGAGCAAATCGCACAAAACAAGGGAGGTGTGTGTGCATTGTATACACGACCTTGTTGAGGTGGGCAACAAAGCAAGCATAGATCAGATGTTTTCTTTTCAAGTGGTGGAGAAGCTTGCAAGGCTCGAGAAGAATGTTGGAGGTTCAGGCGACATGGTTGTTGGGTTTCTCAAAGGGATGGATAAGTGTAAGAATCTTTCGACGGCAGAGCGGCGCGTGATGAAGCAACAGGTGGTCAGGAAGGTGAGAGTGGCCTTAAAAGGTTATAAATTTGAAGCTCGGATTGTTGCAGCTGTAGAAGCATGTGTTGGTGAGAGATCAAGAGGAGCCAGTACTAGTAGACAGAAGAAAATCTAGGTGTTCTTTTGTAAAAAAACGAATTAGTTGTTACAAATTCATACTAGATATTTTGTACATTTAAATGCTCTCTATAAATTAAATCTTAAAACCTAAAGTGGGTTTTCAGATACCATACTTGTTGATCGATCAAAGTAATCAATCTTCCAAAGCTCAATGTTTTCGATACTTAATGAATAAGTTTCGCTTCTCACAAAGAAGAAATAAATTCACCCATTTTTTTTTTTAAAGTCACCATTAATTTGCAATTCTTGCAATCAATGATTTAATCCAGACTTATTTGTTAAGTTTTGAAAAATATATTTTTATATTATATTTAAAATGAATTTTGTTTAATAATATGAAAATTTATAATTTTGTTAAATGTTATGTTTAATATATGAATTATACACTTCTATATCACTATGTATAATATATGAATGATACCCCTATTTTGTCACTATGTACAAGACCAACTCCAAGTTCTTTAACTAAAATTGAAACCTGTTAATTAGTTTCTTGATTGAAAATTAATTTGCCAATTTTTGTTGGTGTGATACTACAAAAGGCTGGAAGAGGGCTTCTAATTTGTTGATAAAAATAAGTAGACCCTAAGAATTGCTAACCTTTATAGGGAATTTTGTTTTCATAATTAAAACAATTTTGAGCCCACATTGTATGAACATCGCAACCACTGCTTGAATCAATAAATCAGTTGCGTCTCACATGTCTACAATGTCCTAATTTGATGGAAAACTCTTTCTCTTTAAATTTTGGAGTTTGCAATTGGGTACCCATTCTATTTGGGATTTGTTGTGGAGTCCTGTTGTGTGATTGCTCTAGGATATCTTATTCTATACTTCCCAGTCGATTAATTAGAAAATGACATTTTACTTCGAGGATAAGTAGAAAGGCTTCATTTTTAAATAAGGGTTAGGATCCGGTGATTCATGAAAAAAACATATGATCTTAATTGTTTAAATTCAAAATCCAACCATTATTTTGAACATGTGTGTTATGGGAAATGTATAAGTCTTGATTGTTGGAATTTTTATATATTTTTTTAAAACAGTTTGGATCATGTCTTTTCTCATGAGTCAGTGGATCTCGACCCACTAAATAAATAACATTAAAGTTTCTCTGAGTACAGGTGGAAGTCGCCACGGTTTTTGTTCTACTGGATTATGGTTCTGTCTCACATTCAATTGGTGGCACGCGAGCCCTCGACTTACTCTCAGCATGTCCTCAAATAATCAAGCAAGTACATCTTGGTTCCTTTCTAGACATTCCATCAACAACCTCTTTTCTTCTTCTTCTAGATGAACCCCCACCTCAATGAGTTGGTTTCAATTTAGTTCTTGTGAAGGAATAATGACACGTGTCATTAAGAAAGAAAAAAAAAAAAGTTCATTTGGGGCATTCTTCTGACCTGTGTGTTGCAGTTGGTCAGGTGGTTCATCAAGAGAAGGAGCTTGAATGAAGGTTGGGAAGATAAAGTTTTATAAGTAGAAAGTACTCTGCTCCTTGATTTTTCAGGATTTGGACAATTAAATTAGAAAGGACTCCTAGTAAGGGAATCCCACATATTTCTCATCCCAAAATAGAAGGGATAAGGAAGGAAAATGTGCAAAATGGCAATCCTCTCTCTATAAATAAAGGATCCCCACATCAAAGGTACGATATTTTCTTGCATTAAGACTCTATCAAATTTTCTCTAGAGCTGACTTAGGCATCGGAGGCTTTGTGAAATAGGGAAGAATTCAAGGAGAAGAAGATAGTCCAATCAAGAAGTGAAGATCTCGAGGTGATCAGAAAAATCACCTTTACAATTGGTGCTATTAGTGGGATTAAACAAAAAAACACGACGTACACATGGCAAACACAAGGAACAATGGCCGAAGGGGTGCAACAGGATTTGAAGCACAGGTGGCCATAGAAACTGCTACAAGAATTGAAACAATGAGAGTTGCAATGAAAAGTGAGGCTCTTGCATCCCAAGGAATGCAAGATAACTAAAATCCCATGGAGGACGTTCGCAACCTATTGGCACAAGTAAGGATAGATCTGAAGTAGAGTATAAAGCGACAATTAAATGAGATCCGAGCCCTCAGAAGAGAGAACGAGCAGTTGTGACAACAAAACACTGAAGGATCAAAGAACAGAGGGGGCAACGACGATGATGTTGGGTGTTGAATTGGGAATTGCGACCTCGAAGTTTGGTCTAAGAGAAATTAGATCAATAACGGAAGAAATGTACCACCCAACCATTAACTTTGTTTAAGGTGGAAGATTTACTGAGGTGAAGGGAGGATGCTATTGTTAGAGGGGAGCAAGTCGGTTGCCTCGCTTACTCGGTCGTCAGGGATTTAAGGATATCATCGTTCACAGAGGCGAATCCAAAACTCCAAGCCATAGAGGAAGTTCCACATGCCCAAGTTCGACTCTTTTGACGGAACTAAGGACCATGTAGAGCACATCATGCATTACAAGAACCTAATGATCGTTTATCAGGGAAATGACGTGCTCACATACAAGATGTTCCCATCCACCTTGCAGTTGGGAGCCATCTTGTGGTTCCAAAGTCTGCCACAAGCCTTGGTCGAGAACTTTCAATAATTGGAGGAGCTCTTTGTGGCTAAGTACATTCACAACTGGCACAAGAAAGTCAAGGTCAACATACTATTTTACCAAAGGTATGAGGAAATGGAAAGCATCCATGCTTTCATGGCTCGATTTTGCACCCAATTATTATTGGTAAAGAACTCTAATGATGACATGGTAATTCAAGCATACGCCAACACAGTCACATTAGAAATAAGGTTGCACAAGGAGCTAATCATCGACCCACCAGAAAGGTTGGAGGATTTATACATCACAATTGAGAAGTACATCACCTTGGAGGAAACCCTGAAGAGTAGGGCTCGAGAAACATGACCGTTGTGCACATCATTACACTGACCAAAGCTAAAACCGAGGGCAAAAGGAAAGAAGAGGAAAAAGGGGATGAGCAAGAAAATGATGAGATAGGCTACAAGTCAGAATTCATGGGATTCAAGAAGGGTCCTCACACACATAACAGAAAGACCTTCTAAGATAAGCACATAGAACGACCCTAGCTTCATGCCACCTCTTTTGAATTATATAGGCAAAATGGGGAAGCCGTACTACAAATAGAATAAGGTAGAGAATCATCCAATAGGTGATTGCTAGAGGCTAAAACATGTAATTCAGGATATAATCAAAGCTCAAAAGGTATGTTACAATTGTAACAGAGGAACCCAGGAGGCGAGATCCACCCCCTTCGTTGGAGAATTTGGTTCCCATAGGGTGGTCAGGATTTCACATCTCACTAAGGTCAGGAAATCACAACATGAGAGGGAAGTTCATCAAGTCATAGAGGGGGCATCGTGGCTTGGGTCTCTGAGTCAATCTAGGGAAGTAAAATCGTGTTCACTCAAGAAGACTTAAAAGGAGTAACCAACCCACACAATGACGCCCTGATCATCACACTAATAGTAGAGACGGTTGATCTGAAAAGAATACTCATCGATGTTGGGAGTGCAGTGGACATTTTATTCCTCTCGAAAATCAAATAGATGGGAGTGCTCGAAGGGTTGGAATAGGCATAGGTCAATATTTATGGGTTTAATGGAAGTCCGGTAATCCCAATGAGAGAAATCACACTATCCGTTGTAATGGGACCCGATGTAGTAATGATCAGGTTCGTGATAGTAGATGCTAACTCGGCATACAACGCTATATTAGGGAGGAGATGGATACATTCCATATAAGTCATGCTTTTAACTACCACCAAGTCATGCATTTCTTGACCAATCAAGAGCCATGAAGACTAAAAGTGATCAGGTAGTAGCTCAGAACTACCTCACTAATGTAATAAATTAGGAAAAAGGAATATTAGGATTGGATTGAAAAGGTGAAAGCTGACCCACCTAAGGTTGGGAATCAATAGCAATTATAGAAGGAATCGTTGGCGAAACAGATATCAACGGTAGAACAGGTGAATGAGGTGGATCTTGGGGAAAAAGGTATACACCGGACCTTTATTGGGTTGGGTATGGAGAATGAGAAATAGAAAAGATGATAGAATTTTTAAGAGGGAACAAAGATATTTTCACTTAGTCATTGGGAGACATGCCTGGTATAGATCTTCAAATCACGTACACATGGACCCTGGGTCCCGACCGATGCAACAGAAACCTCAAAGGTTAGAACCAAGGCTGAAGCATGTAGTTAAGGAAGAAATGGAAAAATTATTCAAGCTTGGATTCATTAGAGAGGTGCAGTATCCGACTTGGATTGTTTATATAGTGGCAGTACCAAAGAAAGATAATCAAGTATGGGTCTGCATTGACTTCATTAACCTCAATAAAGCGTTCCCAAAGGACAGATTCCTTCTTCCAAGGATCGAGATTGGTAAACGCAACTACTAGGCATGAAATATTTTTCTTTTATGAATGGGTATTCTTGCTACAACTACTTGCCCCCGAGGGTTCAGGAGAAGACCACTTTCATTACGAAGCAAGGCTTTTTTACTACAAGGTGATGGTGTTCGAATTGAAGAACGTTGGAGTGACATATCAAAGGTTGGCTACCAAGATGTTCGAGGATAAGGTCGGGGATATTATGGAAGTATATATTGACAACATGCTCGTAAAGAGCAAGCGGTCAAAAGACCATATGGATTACTTGGGGGAGATGTTCGCTCGGCTAAGGGGTATGGGATGCGCCTCAACCCAAAGAAGTGCACATTCACAGTGTCGGCAAAGAAGTTTCTGGGCTATATGGTGACAAAAAAAAGGATAGAAGCCAAACCAGATTGGATAAGGGCATTGTCGAAAATGCCTTCGCCAACCAATGTGAAAGAAAATGCAGAAGTTAATAGGTTGGGTAGATGTACTCAATTGGTTCATGTCAAGAACCTCATATAAGTATCGAACCCTTTTTATGTTACTTAAAAAGGGGACCGGATTCGAGTGGATAGAGGAATGTGAAAAGGCATTTCTAGACTTGAAAACCTATCTTGGGACACCTCTGGTTTTGAGCAAGCCAATGGACGAGGAGACTCCAGGCATCTACTTAGCAACTACCCCAATAGAAATTGTAAACATGAAATGTTCGTCATGAACCTCAATGCTACATTGTTTGGAGTCGCCACCATTCTTTTTTGGAAATGGGTGTGAATGGGCACCCAAATCAATTTTTTGAAAAACCATTTTTTCCATGGCATTGTAGTGACTCTCATGTATTGGAAAGGGCAAGGTCTACCTAAGATCTAGGTAAGGAGGTCCGGTTAGAGAATGGGGAAGGTGTTAGGCACCCCATCCTCTCCACCAAAGGTGATTACCTTGCTTGATCATTTTATTTTGTAAAAATTTAAGAAAATAAATACTAAAATGCATAAGAATGCATGACAAGGGTAGTGTATGCTTTAGAGTAAAATGTCCCTTTTTTAAAGGGTTTTGATTTCAAAGTGACATTAAGGGCATTCTATGAGAAAGAATGACCCATGTGGTCACATTAAATTTATGAATATGAATGTAGGTTTGAGCTTTTAGAGAGACTCCATGATGGAGTTCCCTTGAGACCACAACCTTGATGCATGTATGCATGGCTAGAAACTTAGTGTTTCACCCCATCAAGAAGGTGGCACATCTCTTCATCATTGTCATACATAAGTGAATTTGTGTATTGTGTACAATATGATGCATGAAATTAAGGTAAAAATGGCTTCAACCCCCATCCTTTCGATCGAACCTTAGTCCAATCTACCGGGGATGGGAGAGGGTATGCATTACATCCTAAGGGATTTCTAAAAAAAGGATAATAAATTAGAGGGTTAGAAGAAGAAGATGCAAGCTTTAAAACAAATAAACTACATCTTAACCCTACCTTATCCCTTGGTGGTCTTGAATCTTGAGAGGTAGACTTGAGAGTTGAGTGAGATGGTTAAGGGTTGAGTGAGTTGAAATTAGGAGATGAGAGAATGGGTAGGAATTTTGGTAGAGTTTCTAAATTGAGAGATGGGGGCTTGAGAGCATAAATTGTTCTTAAAAAATGAGGGTATTTATAAAGTTTTTGGAGGACTTTTGGGGATAAAGTGATCCAACCCTAAAAATAAAGAAAATGGACATGAGGTTTAGGTTGTTTCTTTTTGAAATTTTCATTTGTATGAGGGTAAATATAACATTTGTGAAGAAATCCTAAAAACATTCTTTGATCTTTGATTTTTTGATAAATAGAGGTAAGAGAATAAAAGTACTTTTGGGAGGATGAATAGGGGAGTGACATGTGTAAAGGTAGAGTGGTAGGTGAAAAGTAGACTTTGGTTCATTTGTAAATAACTTATAAAGCAAGGGTGGAAGGATATTTTTTTGAAATGGACCAATAGGAGAACAAAGTACTTTTTGAGAGGGAAAGTAGGAGAATGACATGTGTAAAGGTAAAGTAGTAGGTAAAAAGTAGATCTTGATTCATTTGTAAATAACTCATAAAGCAAGGGTGGATGTATGTTTTTGAAATGGACTAATGGGAGAACTCCATATATGTACTTGAAGATTCTCACCTTTTGAGGGTATGATTGGAAGTTTTCTCAATTTTATGAATTATTACCAAAGACCAAAGTATATTTTTAGTTTGACAAACCTTTTTGGGAAGGGCATTCTTGAATTTTCACAAGGGAAAAGTTGTCTCTTCAATTAGATGATGCATTGGGTATTGGGGGCTTATGAGGTATCAACATGTGTCATCTTGTGAAGGGGTATGAGAGAATGGGTTTTGAGTGGACTTGGTGTTGGGCTTGGATTTGGGTTAGGATATAGACTTAGGTTCGGGCTTAGGATAGACTTGGTTTTGTGCTTAGGATGGACTTGGTTTTGGGTTTAGGATATGGACTTTATTTATGGACTTGGGATAAGGTATGGGTGATGGATATGGGTTTAAAGTGGATTAAGGACAAGGTATGGGCATGCAATGATATGAGATGCAATAAGTATGCATGTATGCATGAATAATGATGCCAAGTGGCAATGCGGGTCCATTGAAAAGCTTAAGTCTAACTCGAAATCAATTCGAGAAAATTTGGATTTTTCCTAACGGGTTCGTGCAAATTGGGGTGTCTACAGCTGCCCTTCTTTGTAGGAGTTGCTTGCAAAGAACTGTAAAGAATAAATTAGACCCTTTATTTGCACAAATCCGAAATAATTTATTGCATGATGATTAAAAACGTCGAATGGATTGAAGATTTTTGTAAGATGTGGCTACCCAAGCACGGGGTTTGACAGGGTTGGCCTTTTTGAAACCCTTGACTTCGTGGCGCGGAGCTCGTTTTAAGTTTTGGATTGATTTTTTTAAAAATTTTGAAAGTGATTGACGTTTTAAATCATACAACGCAATTTTGAGATATTTTTCTTTTTCCTTGTTAATTCCAAATTTCGAACTTCCTTCTTCTCTTTTCATGAAAGTTACGGGATCGTCTGGAGATGCTTGGTGTGACGTTGCCGTTTTTAAGAGACGCTTGCTTTGAGGATGCATGGCGGCATTATAGTTGAGTATTTGGTAAGTGGTTCTGCTTCAAATGTGAAGAGAATCATCATTGATCGAACTTCTCAGATCAAAGCCTTAGAGGATAGACTTGATGCCTACTATACTCCTCAAGAGAATATATGAGTGGTTCATTGCCCATTGTTCCTTTTTGTACCCCATTTTTGAGAAGAATGATGTAGCACTATTTGAAATGAACGAATTAGGTTTTTTTATATAGTGGCCTTAGATATATCTATTACTTTTGAAAACTCTGGGTTTGAAGAAAAGTCCTAGATTATTCGTCATAGGCCAAAAATTGTAATTTTTTATGATGCATTTTTTTTTTCATTTTTATTTTTTTTATTTTTTGTTTTTTGTTTTTTAGGTTTTAAAAGATCACCTTTGTCGAATAATCTGTGATAGACTAGTATTTGATGACTCTAAATGTCAACGATCATGGTGCCTTTGCCAAATGTCGAGGATACAAGTGTCAGCTAATCCTTAGCCTATTTAGAGTCATCCCCGAGACTGAGAATTTTGACTGAGTTATCTTCGCTGTATCCGTTGGAACATTGAGTATTTCGAGATTTTTGTCGTTCACAGTTTATATTCTTGCGGGCTAGGAGTTGTTTTTTTTATTTTATTTTATTTTATTTTTTCTTATTTTTTATTTTTTGTTTTTTTTTCATTTTTTCCCTTGGCGCTAGTTACGGTTCTCACCAAACCCGATTTCCACATTTTTGCGTATCGACACCCTTTTTTGGTTTTTATCATGCCGGTGGTTTTGATCTTGTCATAGATTGATTTTTTTACTCATAATGCCCTTGCAGGTTTTCACTATGCCCTTTCAGTCTATGCTTACTTTATAGATTTTTTTGCTTTGAATACATTTTCGGTTTCTCTATGCCTCTTGTGGTTTGGTGACTCAAGTTGAGCTGCGAGATCGAACACTCTACTCTTCTAGTGGCACTCTTTCTTGAGTAACAGATATGGACTCCCCTCTCGAGTTCGTCCGACGATTTTCATGGTGCGGTGATTCAAGTTGAGCTTCGAGATCAATGACTCTACACTTCGAGTCGCTCTTTTTTCAAATATTTGACCTGACCTCCCCTCTCGGGTCTTCCAACAACTTTGGCGGCTTGAAATCCGAGTTAAGTAGCAAAATCAACTATACCCTGGCGATGTTTTTCATGATATGCTTCCACCGTGATCGAGTTACCTTGAGCCATTCCTTGATCTGAGAGGACTTTAAATAGGACGAAACGTAGGCTTAGGCTAGGTTGTGAAAGATGTAAGGAAGGCTGAGTCTGGATTCATTGAGGGGTAGATTGGACACGGGGTTTGTCTATTTTTGTTTCGAAAATATGATCTATGTCTCCTCCCATCGTCACACGAACTTGTTTAGGTAAGAGATTTAGGTCGAGCTTGAGATTAGACATTCGAGGTTTTTTGACTTTTTGATTTTTTGTACTTTTAGCCATTCACAGTTTATCCTCATGCGGGCCAAGAGTATACTTTGATATTTTTGTTTTGACTTTTGATTGTTTTTTTTTTTTGTTTATTTGATTTCCTTGATAGCGGTGATTTGCCCCGGTCCTGCGTTAAGAAATGAATGTGATAGCTCAAAAAGGGTTAACTGAGGGTAGATGGTTGTTCAGGTAGTAGAAAGATGGCATCTCTTCATTTCAAAGGATGACTTTTAGGCGTAATATTTTTTAACGATGTCGGCACTGATCGGTTGCGGAAAGACTTCCCCGTCCATCTCTGTGAGAATCAGCGCTCCTCCGGACAGTACCTTTTGGACGACGAAAGGCCCCTCGTAATTTGGACGAAACTTTCCTCTCGCATCTTCTTGTATTGGTAGAATCTTCTTCAAAACTAGGTCCCCTTGTGAGAACTTTCTAGGTTGAACCTTCTTGTTATAAGCTCGTGCTATTCTCCGTTGATAAGTTTGCCCATGACAGATTGCTGAAATTCGTTTCTCCTCTATTAAGTTTAACTGGTCGAATCGGGCTTGGACCCATTCTGCCTCATCCAATTCAACTTCTTTTAAGAATCGGAGGGAGGGAATCTCAACCTCAACGGGCAAGATTGCTTCCATTCCGTAGACCAGTGAATAAGGCGTTGTCCCAGTCGAAGTTCGGATTGACGTTCGATAAGCATGTAGAGCGAAGGGTAACATCTCGTGCCAATCCTTGTACGTAACGACCATTTTTTCGATGATCTTCTTGATGTTTTTGTTAGCGACTTCAACTGCTCCGTTCATCTTTGGTCCGTAAATGACTGAGTTGTGATGGGTGATCTGAAAATCCTTGCACATTTTGGACATGTCTTTGTTCTTGAGATTTTTGGCGTTATCGGTTACTATCCTGCTTGGAAGGCCGTACCGACATATTATGTTGTTCTTCACAAACTTCAAGACATCGCCCCTTGTAATATTGGCGTAGGACGCAGCTTCTACCCATTTTGAAAAGTAGTCGATGGCAACCAAGATGCAGCGATGCCCATTGGAAGCTTGAGGATTGATCTGCCCGATGACGTCCATGCCCCAGAGTGAGAAGGGCCAATGAGAAATCATATTGTGCAATTTTAAAGGTGGTGCATTGATTTTGTTGGCATAGATTTGACACAAATGACACTTCCGAACATGTTGGTACCCGTCGCTCTCTATAGTCATCCAGTAGTAATCCATTCTCATAATTTTCTTTGCGAGCATATGTCCATTCATGTGAGGTCCACAGACTCCTCCATGCACGGTCTTGATTAAGCGTTGAGCTTCTGTTTGTGTTACACACCTGAGGAGGACCTCGTGATGCGACTTTTTGTATAAGACTCCACTACTCAAGAAGAACTGTCCTGCCAATCTCTGAATAGTTTTTCGGTTGGTTGTTGTGGCATCGGGTGGGAAAGTTCGATCTTCTAAGAATGCCTTGATGTCTGCATACCATGATTTTTCCTCAGGTTCTTCGATCTCCACAAGCAAGCAATACGCTGGATCATCTTGAATACCAATCTCAAGAGGGTCGACTATGGTATCTTCAGAGATGCTGATCATTGATGCCAAAGTAGCCAATGCATCTACAAACTAGTTCTTAGCCCTCGACATATAACTGAATGAGACCTGGACGAAATTTGAGCACAAATCATCGAGATACTCATGATAAGGAACTAGTCTCTGTTCTCGGGTCTTCCATTCTCCCGTTGTCTGGTAGACTACTAGACTTGAGTCTCCGAATACGTATATTTCATCCACTTCAATGTTGATCGCTACTTTCAACCCCACAATGCATGCTTCGTACTTAACTTCGTTGTTGGAATACTGAAACCTTAATCTGATTGTAATGGGGATATGAATTCCGTCTGGCTGGAATAGGACTGCCCCAATTCCGTTTTCCTTTTGATTTACTGCTCCGTCGAAGTACATTTTCCAATTAGATTCTTCATCATCGTTCTCGGCTTCAGCAAACAAAATGGCTTCATCAGGAAAATTTGTCTTTAGTGGCTCATAGTCAGGCAGAGGGTGTTCCGTAAAGAAGTTAGCAATGACTTGTCCTTTGATGGCTTTTTGAGTGACATAGGTGATGTCGAACTCAGATAATAGTAGCTGCCATTTTACGGTACGTCCCGTTAGTGCCGACTTCTCGAAGAGATACTTCAAGGGGTCCATCCGAGTAATGAGCATAGTCAAGTAACTGAGCAAGTAGTGGCGTAACCGTTGTGATGCCCAGACAAGGGCACAACACGTCTTTTCGAGGGTTGAATAGTTTGCCTCGTAACTTGTGAACTTCTTGCTAAGGTAATAGATGGCTTGCTCTTTTCAGCTAGTTTCATCATGTTGCCCCAGTACACAACCCATAGAGTTTTCTTGCACGGAAATATACATTAGTAGAGGTCGACCTGGTATAGGTGGAACTAAGACTGGTAGATTAAGCAGGTATCTCTTAATCTTGTCGAAAGCTTCTTGACAGTTTTCATTCCATTCTTTCAGCTCATTTTTCTACAGTAATTTGAATACTGGCTCATAGATCGGTGTTAGTTGTGCGATGAACCGACTAATGTACTAAATTCTCCCTAGGAATCCCTTGATCTCTTTCTCTGATTTGGGTGACTCCATATTTATAATGTACTTTGTTTTGGCCGGATCGATCTCGATGCCTCTTCTACTGACAATGAACCCCAACAGCTTCCCTGATGTTGCTCCAAATACACATATTGCCAGATTGAGTCTTAAACTGTACTTCCTTAATCGATCAAACAATTTCTTCAAGTCTACCAGATGATTCTCGTCGAGATTTGATTTAGCTATCATGTCGTCCACGTATACTTATATCTCCTTGTCAATCATGTAATGAAACAAAGCAGTCATAGCTCGTTGATACGTTGTCCCAACATTCTTGAGACTGAATGGCATGACCTTATAGTGAAAGGTGCCCCAAGGTGTGATGAACACAGTCTTCTCTTGATCTTCTTTCACCATTTTTATTTGATTGTAACCCAAGAAGTCGTTCATGAAGGAGAACATACCGTGCCCTGCTGTATTATCGACCAAAGTGTCGATGTGTGGTAACGGAAAGTCATATTTAGGACTGGCTCTATTTAGATCCCGGTAGTCTACATACATGCGTACCTTTCCATCTTTCTTTGGTACATGAACGACATTAGTGAGCCACTCAGGGTAGGTGGATACTACGAGAAACCCTGCTTGGAACTGCTTCATTACTTCATCCTTGACTTTAAGTCTCTACTCTGATTTCAACCTTCGTAATTTTCGCTTGACTGGCTTACTTTCTGATCTAATAGGTACCTTGTGGATGACTAGATCTGTGTCTAACCTGGACATGTCTTGATAGGACCATGCGAAGACATCTTGGTACTGTTGTAAAAACTTTGTCATCTCTTCTTTCTGTTTAATCCTCAATAGGGCCCCGATCTTAATGATGTGTGGGTCATCTTTGGTGCCTAGGTTCACTGAATTTGTATCCTCTATATTTGGCTGAACACCCTTCTCGTTACGTTCCATAAGTTCTTTGATTTCTTTTGGAGGATACTCAACCTCTTCCTCTGACTCTTCTTCGATCCCCACGAGATCAAAGTTGAGCTCAAGGTCAAAGTCGTATTAATCTCTTTCATACTCTATTCTATCATAGGATTCCTTCAACTGAGGAAATTCTTTGAAAACCTTTGGTATTTTGAAGATTTCTGATTTTTTTAAGTTTTTGAAGACATTTGATTTTTTTGAATTTTGCAAAGTTTTTGATTTTTTTTTAAATTTTGAAAAATTTTGGATTTTTTGGATTTTTGATTTTTTTGGATTTTGAAAGATTTTTTATTTTTTTGGATTTTACGGATTATCCGTATACCTGAAACAAGATAAAGAAAAATCATGCAAATTCATTAGCGACGATAGTGAACCCCCAATATAGTCTTGCTCCGAGGACGAGGGCTCATTACGGTGTTCGGGCAAATGAGATTCTACTAATGGCATTTTCTTTTGAGGCCATAGGGATTCTGGCCCATGGCGACCTCGTAAGTGATTGGGTATTCTTTCCAATTCTTGAAAACTTACCTTTCTTTTGTCGGGTAGATATGTCTGGTGAGTGGCTCCCTTGATAGTTCAGATATGACCATTACTTCCGGATGACTGTTGTCAAGTCCAAGTACTTGTAGGGTGGGTGGAATTACGACAGATCTCCAATCGATTTGAAAGGGGAACAGTGATCTTTCTTCTTCGCATATTACGACTTCCACCTTAGCAGGCTCTCTTTCTTCTTCCTCTTAACTCCATTCGGAATCCCCTCCGAACAAGATGTCCATGCCATTTGTAAAAAGAATATGGGGACTCAACGAATGAGTCTTCTTGCAATTGAACGGGCTCGATATTTACTATACTTGGTTCTCCTGTGTGGTTCGTCGGTGGTAGTTCTCATAAGTCATCTGGCCTCTTCAAGGATTGTGGGAAGCTGATGCTGATGTGTGGTACTTTGTCCAAGTTCCATACATTAGGCTCTCGATCCTGTCTTCGTTCAAGTCGAAACTCCCTCTTTTTATCATTCATATCAGATATGTCCTTCCTCGTAGGCTTGAAACCAAGACCAAAGTAGGGAGTGTGTTTTTGCATGCTGATCAAAGTGGCCCTGCCTTTTCCTTTAGGCCCTAACCTTTGTTTCGGACGATATCCCGCCTTCTTCATCCCTCGTCCGATCATCAAATTTGTTTTTGAAAATTCTGCCTTTGTCTTCTCATTTCCCCTTGGGATATGGTTGATAGATGTGAACTGGAAAGTGTGATATCCCTCTTTGTCCCCAGTCATTTTCACATCTATATAAGGTACATCTGGCGATTGATCGATGGGTATAAGATTCTCAGCAAAGACGGAGATCACCCTTTGTCCCATAATGAATTTGACCCGTTGATGTAAGGAAGAAAGAACTGCTCCAGCGATATGAATCCAAGGTCTTCCTAGGAGGAGATTGAATGCTGAGGGTATGTCCAAGATCTCGAATGTCACTTCGAATGTGCATGATCCTATGGTGACAAGAAGATCCAGTTCTCCTAGCGACTCAATTTTTCTGTTGTCAAAAGCCCTGATGGTCCTCTTAGTCGGCTTGAGGTGAGACAATTCTGCATTTAGCTTGTGCAGAGTCTGTAGAGGACAAACATTTAGAACCGAGCCATTATCAATCAATACCCTTGCTACCATCATACCTTTGAACATTACCATAATGTGCAATGGCTCAATGTGTCCACGCCCCCCGTTGATAAATTCATCCTATGTGAAGGTGATCGGATTGGGGGCTATGATCTGACCTACTGTCTTTCCCAATTCTTCTGATGAGGTGGTCTCAGGTACATGTGCACTATTAAGGACTTTGAGTAATGCTTCCTGATGATGCTCTGAGTTTAAAAGCAGGTCAAAGATACTGATTTGAGCTAGCATTCTGTTCAACTGCTTAACTATGTTGTAATCACTCTTTCGAATGAGTTTGAGAAGGTCAGCTGCCTCCTTGTCAATTACTCTGCTCTTCTTCCTCTCTGGTTCTCCTTGTGGTATTTGTTCCTCCTCTACCAGCTTTCTTTTTCCCTTTTTTTTTCTTCTATCCTCTTCCTCGTTCTGTCTTTTTTGTTTTTTTCCTGGTACTTTGTAGCACCTCCCTGATCTAGTCATATGACCAATGTCCGTGATCATCGTCTTTTTTGGCTTCTCAACCCCTGCAGATGTCACAATCATTGTCTCATAACTCCATTGGACGGTTTGATTTGAGCGGTATGGAAATGATTTAGGGGATATGATAGTCATGGGTTGAGGGTCCGATTTTAGATGAAGGGTGAGAGGTGGTTGATTGGGCTTGACGGTTGATGTAGTGATGTTTGGGATTTGTGGGTTGGTGTAAGACAGGATGAGGGGTGGTCGGGAGGAGAAGCTTGAAGTTTGAGGGGTCGGTGCAGTGTAAGGTATGATAAGAGGTGGTTGGGAAGAAGGGCCTGAAGTCAGTATGGTGCAAGGTATAATGAGAGGTGGCCGAGAGGAAGAGCTTGAAGTTGATAATGTGTAGGGTATAATGAGAGGTAGTCGTGAAGGACTTGAGGTTCGGGAATTGGAGTGAATGGTGAGATTGGCTAGGTTGACTGGAAGTTGGGATAGTGGTTGGTTGGTTGTATCTTGTAGTAATGCATTGATGCTTGATGATGTTGGTTCTTTCCTCAAATTGACTCTAACTTTAGAGCCAATAGGTACTATCAAAACTGAAGGGTTGAAGCTCAGTTCATCCCTCTCTATGGCACTGACTGTTGGCCCATTGCCTCTCCCATTATGTGTCGGTAACGGGTTCTAATTGATATTCTGCTGAGGTACTTGGTCTGCCGGACCATCCAAGATGATCGTTTTCCTGTCAATTAGATTCTGAACTTGGTACTTGAGTTGCTAACATTGGTCAGTGGCACGCCCCGGTGCACCCATATGAAATTCGTAGAATTGATTGGGATTGTACCCTGGTCCCTTTATCGCATCTGGGTTTAGCTGCCTCTTAGTGAGATATTCTCCCCTGAGTAGTGCTGGGAGTAGTTCGGATAGAGTCATAGGCAAACGAGTGAAGACTCGAGGGATCCTGTTGGGTCTATGCTGCTCGGTTTGATGATTCTGGGCAAATTGTGGGTTCTGACCAAATACGGGATTTTAACCAAACTGAAAGGCTTGCAGAATAGGTGTTGCTTGAGGCAGGTTAAACTGGGGTGTTTGCGACTTCTAGCTTGGTGCTGAGATGAAGAAAAGATGAACAGGTTGTACATTATTCACTTGGGGTTCATCATTTTTCTTGTTCAAGACCATCGGTTTCCGTTGAGTAGACCCCCCTGTTGGTGCCTTTAGATTAGACAAGTCGTAGATCAGTCTTGACCGAATAGCGTCTTCAATTCGATCCGTCACTTGGACCAATGACGAGAAGCTTGCAGTTGTATGACCCATTAAATGTGTGTAGAATGAGTGGTCCAGAGTTGAGATGAATATGGTGTTCATCTCTTGTTCAGTCATTGGTAGCTTAACTTTAGAAGTCGATTCTCGCCACCTTTGGGCATATTCTTTCACACTTTCCTTTGGCTTCAGAGTCATCTCGGCCATGTCATTTCTGTCCAATCCCATGTCTGTATTGAACTGTATTCCTCGAAGAAAATTGTGGCCAGATCCTACCAGCTCTTAATTCGAGAATGATCTAATTGAGAGAACCACGAGAGGGCCGCCCCTGTTAGACTCTTTTGGAAGAGCTGAACCAACAACCTGTCATCGTCATCAAACTGGCACATATACCCACAATAGAGCTTCAAGTAGGACAGAGGACACCCAATGCCATTGTATTTTTCAAAGTTGGGACACTTGAACTTTAGCAGCAATGATGCATTAGGGTATAGGCACAGATCTTTGAATCTCATTCCATTTGTGGAGTCTTTGCCTTTCATCCTTCTGATCTCTTCCTCGACTGCCTCGAGCTTGCTTGCAAGTCTCTCCTCTGTGGTACTCCTTACCTTACCTGCCTTGAATTCACATTCTTCATCTTGAACGACCTCATGTCGTGGTGGATTGTAATGAATGTGAATTGGAGGTCCTTGATTGGTAGGAACGGTGGGTGGTGAGGTATTCTGTACTTGCAAAGGTTGTTGTTGTGGTTGCTCTAGCATGGCCTGATTTGAGCCAAAAGCTTGATGTTGGATAGCCTGGATGATACTTGGATTGGCCATCATCAGATCAAGAATCTTATCGTATTTTCCTAGTGCCTTCACTACCAAATCAAGCTGTGAGGCGAGATCCGTTATTACTTTTGTCGCTGTCTGCTGAGGTTGCTCTGAAGTGCTCATGGTTGGTTGCGAGCGTAGAAAATACGGAGGATTGTCTGGTGGTAAGTACTTCTTTCTGAGTCGTTTGGCCACCGGTGGATAAGAGGTTAGGCGTTAATATATCATTTACATAATGAAGATGCATGATGATTTATTTGGTCAGCTTGGATTAATTGGTAAAGTTGTATTAAGGTGTGAGGAGGGCAACACAGAAGACAGAAGTCAGTTCTGAAGAACTATTTCTATCAGCAGATGGTCGGTGGCAGAACCGGGATTCTGTTGGTAGGACCGACAGTATAGCCTTCGACAGATGTTGGTGGGACCGACGCCTCCTGCCGACAGCATAAAAATTTCTCACGGTTCTTGGGTTCGTCGGTGGCAAAAACCTCATTCTGTCAATCTGAAGGGTGGGAAATCAAATATAAGGTATGAGGAAGGCAACACAGAAGACGGAAGTCAAATTTGAAGAATTGTTTCTGTCAGCAGATGGTTGGTGGCAGAATCGGGATTCTATCGGTGGGACTGATAGTATAGCCTTCGGCAGATGTCGGTGGGACCGACGCCTCCTACCGACAACATAAAAATTTCTCACGGTTCTTAGGTTCTTCGGTGGCAGAAACCTCATTCTGTCGGTGGGACCGACAGAATGCCTTCGGCAGGTGCCGGTGGCACCGACCCTTCCCACCAACCGCACTGAATCATCACTCGAACTTTCAAGTTTTCGATCCCTTTTTCGGATTCTTCTTCCGTTCTTCGAATCATTCAACCCACCCATGAGTTTATGGTTAAAACTTGATAAAACATAATCAAAACATCTACTTCTACCATGAATTTAAAATCAAACAACAACTTTCTACGATTTAAATGCAAACAATAAGTTTTGTTTCAAAACCTAAATGCACATTTCGAAATCTAAAGTTACCAATAGGAATCGAAAGTCCCCTACTTGATTTGTGGACGTCGATCGTGATAAACTCGCACAATGATCAAGGTTGGTGGTGAAAGAGTTGATGCTGAGTTGAGTTTGATGTAAAGAGGACGAGGGTTTGCAACTCCTTCGACAACGGCACTCTCCTCCACTTCTGCCCTAGAAGACGAGTCTCTACTAACAAGGTGAAGCTCCGAGTGTGATGATACCCTAAGTTACTCTTCGATTTTTGATGGAAGGTGAGGAAACGGATGTGAATGGGTTAACAAAGAGGGTGAGGTTGTAGCTATCGTCGTAGCCGACAACTTTGTCTTCTTTGTCGGGGTTCAACGGTCATTCGCTCTCAACGGATCTTGAGGAAAAGAGAGGAGAAAATCCTAGGTTGAGAAAATATGAGTTTTTGGTTCTTTAGAGAAAATGGAAACAAATGAGAATAAAAGTAAGTTTACTTTCTTTTATAAAAAGCTGATGGCATACTTGTAATTTTCCCATCATTTCTAGTTTCGACCGTAACTTGACTATCCGGACTCGAAAAATGACAAACGAGTATATCGTTTCGAATAATTTTTCGTTGCGGACCTAATGATGTCATCAAAGTTTTTTGATTCTTGCTCTAACAAAATTTTACTATTTTGGATCCCACTTAACGCGAAATTCGAGGATTCGTTAACTTTTTCACCCAAACTCGAATTCAAGTTTGCTTATAGGCTAAAGTATATATTTCGATCATTTTGAAACTAATGGAGAAGTCGATTTTCAACAAAAATGAACTTAGCATAATCCGAGTACTTTACTCTAAGTTATCTTTTTAGAATATTCTTTGAATAAATACTATCTGATCTCCTCGAGATACGAGTTAAAAATATGGGGTGTTACAAACTTGAACCTTCCCTAGTGAAGATCGATCGGATTTACTTGGTGAAATCGCCTCGACCCGTTCTTCACTAAATAGTGGATAGGGGTCTGATTTATAAATGGGGGACTTTTGAGAAATAGGAGTCACCACCTAGTTTAGGTCTAGGAACCATAAATAACTCCAAATTGATATGGGTTGGTCCACGGATCAAAGATATGGATAAAGGGTTAGATTACGGATTTCGGAAGGTGTTAGGCATCGAACCCTCCCGATCAAGATGATCGTTTTCTACTACAATCTAAAATCATCCTATGGTCAACCTACAAAAACTATTGTCAAGGTCACAGTCCAATCACCATCATCAATTTATGTGTGATTTTCCAAACAAATCCTATGGCTAAATTGTCCCAGCTGTTACATGATCATTTTTTGAATTCCACAAAATATGGAAGGGTTTGAAAAAGCCCTAATTAGCTCCATGACCTGAAATCAATTAAGAAATTCCACCTGCGAGTATTCCCCAAACTGTCCAAAATAGAAACTCATGAGAATATTCTAAATAGGAAGATTACAAATAGAAACCTGTCAAATTGGGACTTATAATATTTCCAAATTAGGAATGTGAAATTTCCTAAATTAGAATTCAAGAGATATATGCTGAATTCCCAAATTAAAAATTTAAAAAGATACACTTTCTAAAATAGAACATTCCTAAAATGTAAGTTTCTAAATTTGAAACTCCCAAATTTCCATGAACATGAACCTCCTAAATATAAAAATGTAGAATCTTCTAAATTGGAAAATTACTAAAATATGAAATTTCTGAATTAGAAATCTATGAATATTCTCCCAAAATAGGAAACTATGCAATCCCATATTAGAAAGTTTTCAAATTTGAGTTTTCTAATGATCCACAAATAATCTCCAAAAAGGAAAATTATATAAACAATGAAGTCCCAAATTAAAAGATTGTGAATTTTCCAAAAATCATCAAATTAGAAACTTACCAAATAACAAAGAATCTAGGATATCATACTTACTAAAGTGGAGATTGCCAAATATCATTGCATAAAATTTTCAAATTTGAAAGAAAAATCTACAAGAAAATTTCCATGTTCATCGAATCCTTAAACTAACCAAAACAAGCATGCGTACATGATTTTCTATTTTGTCAAAATAATAGTCATTCAACAACATGCACATTCGTTAAAGCAAAAGATACATCAACCACATGGAAAAATCTGAAAATAATACGAAGAGTTTGAATATCATCAGAAATCATGAAAATCCAATTCGAGCATAGTGATCATGATGTTTAAAGAAAAAAAGAAATCCCCTAATCCTACTAACATGCAAAAAAAAAAAAAATTAAAATAAAATAAAATAAAACACCTAGAAACCTACATAAAAAAAAATTAAAGAATAAAAAGATTCTCCTAACCTATTGACGTGCAAAAAACCTATCAATACGTAAAAGAACAAATAAAACACAAAAAATTGTGCATAAAAAAATAAAATAAAAAATAAAAATAAAAATAAAAAAATAAAAAATCAAACATTCTCCCAATCCAGTCAATATGCAAAGTAAATATAAAGAAACCTCTAATCCTATCAAAAAAATAAAAAATAAAAAATAAAACACCTAGAAACCTACATAAAAAAAACTAAAGAATAAAAGATTCTCCTAACCTATTGACATGCAATAAGAAAGAAAAAAGTAAAAAACAAAAATTAAAAAGTTTGGAACATACGCATAAAACAAACATTCTTCCAATCCTATTTATAAAAATATGAAAACAAATAAAAGAAATCTATAATCCTACTCCGATGCAAGAGTAAAAAAAAGAAACATAACAAAAACATTCTCCTAGCCCTAGAACATATTTTTTTTTATCAATATGCAATAAAAATACAAAGAAAAAATAAAAAAATAAAAAATATCAAAAGAGTGACAAAATTCATCATATAGCATCACTAAAAAAAATCTATCTCGTACCAACTTCACGATGATCATGACGTCACAAATCGGCATAACTTCACATGAAGGCAAATTTTAGCCTACAAAACAGAGAGAGGAATATATAGAATGCCACGAAGGATGAAGGGGAAAAGAAAGAAAACAGAGAAATAAAAAAAAACTAACAACAATTACCTGTAGGATGAAATAGTAAAGAATTGGTTCCCTCAGATACAACTCCAAAACTTGTATGCACTGTGGCTGTGGAGATGCAAGCAGGTAGAGAGAGGGGACTTCCTTTCATAGAGAGAAGTAGAATAAGATTGTTGGGAGTTGGGCAGCAAGGAACAGAGAGAGAGGATGGCTGGTTGTGTTGTGTGATGAAGGAGATGAAAACAGAGAGAGACGTTGCTGAAAAAAATGTGGGGCAGCAAGAAAACGTTGCAGGGATTGTAGGGAAGATGGGGGTAGCAGGGTGAGGTAGTTGTTGCTGGTTTAGTGGGGGAGAGGAAAGTGACAGCAAGGTTGGGCAATACAGATAAGAATAAGTGGAAGAAGATGAGGCTGAGATGGACCTGAAGAGAAGAGAGGGAATGAAGATGGGGGTTGGTTCAGCCGAAGGGGCAGGTTCAAAAGTCTAAGAGCTACCAAAAGAAGAGAGATGAGAAGGCTTGAGGCATTGGTGCAGCAGCCATCCGAGAAGAAGGCATGAACAAAGAATAAGCCGGAGATGAGAGAATTCAAGAAGAAGGAGACGTCCTTCTTTATATTGAAACTCAGTTTTTATTTTTCATTTTTTTTTCTCTTTCTAATTTTTTGATTTTCTTTCTCCTATTTTCTTTCAATTAACACGTATTTCTCTTCTATAGCTTTTTATTTCTTTTTTGGGAGATTGGTGGTGGGGCAATCCCACGCTACTCGCATTACAATAATTATCCACCACCGGGTTGTGATTGGTTGACTTAATTTTGCTTCCATTGGTTGAGTATTAATTCGATTTTGGATTGGGTTAATTGGATTTTAAATTTGTTGATTAGCTTTTTAATTTAATTTTAATGGTTGGTAAATTGGAATTTTGGTCAATTGATTTTAGAATTTTTTTTTATTGGTTTTAATTTCTTGATTGCGTTTTGATTTTAATCTTATCGGTTGTTTGATTTTTAAATGTTTAATTGTTGCTTGATTTTAGTCTTAATTGTTTAATTACTTAATTTTAATTGTTGCTTAATTACTGCTATATTTTAATTTTAATTTTTTTATTGTTTAACTTTTAATTTGAGTTTTATTTTTAGTTTTAATTGTTTGAATTTTTTAATTTGAGTTTTATTTTTGGTTTGAATTGTTTAATTTTTAATTTGAGTTTTATTTTTCGTTTTAATTGTTTGAATTGTTTAATTTTTAATTTGAATTCTATTTTTAGTTAGATTTGGTTTTAACTGAATTTCAATTTTTATTACATTTTCCTAAGGATCGGGATCTCTAAGTTGAATTTGGAGGTTGAGGGGGGTTTCGGTCATTTTTATAATTTTTCCTAAATTTTTTTGTTTTCGTCGGTTTGGGTCCCGTTAGACTCGAAATCATGTTATGAGTGTAATGGAGGTACTTTCGAAGTCTCTCGGAGGTCCAAAATTTATGAGAGGTATTTCCATCATTTGGTCAATTTTTGTGAATTTTTACGAATTCTAGCGTAAGGTTTATTTTAGTCTCAACGTGATTATTTCTATGTTTCAACGTCGTATTTTCCTAGCGTGGCAAGGTCTCTAGGTTATTGAACTATGTAGCGAACCTAAGTGTACGTGCTTTCTAAATTAGGTGTAACGTGTGGAGATCCTAAGCGTGCGTAAATTTCTATGTCGAGTCGTAACGAGTAAGGGAGATGAAAAGAGTGGAAACTGAGGGAATCAGAGATAGTACTCACAAGCCTTCGAATTCTTTGTGATCATCATTAAGAATTCACAGTAACCGAGTGACGAATTGTCGAATTTGGCAAATGTAAAAATGGGGTATCTACAGATGCCCCTCTTTGGCAGAGAGTGGAACCAAACTAGATGGCCAACTACTGTGATAGATAGCACGACATCCGAATGCCAAAGCTAGTGACAGCTCATTTTGCAGCCTGATTCGGTAATTTGTCGAGACGTCCAGATCCTTGAGAGTAACCTCTCCTTAGACTTAAAATGTCAAATCCTAGAACTTTGAGAAATTTTCCTTGACTGATGCAAATGTATTGCGAGTGTGTGTGCAATTGTGCAGTGATGATTTTGAAAAGGCGCATCTCCATTCTGCGCATTCATGTTGGGAGGATAACAAGTTTACAATAGAAAACATGTGTAAACATAAAATCTAAGCAGACCCTAAGCATAATCCGAGAAAACCCTCGGCGATATCTGAACAAAATCTGAGAAGACCCTCGGTGGTATCTGAGCCCTCGGCGGCATCTGAGCAAAATCTGAGAAGACCCTCGGTGGTATCTAAGCATAATCTGAGAACACCCTCGGAGGCATCTGAGCAAAATCTGAGTATAATTCGAGAAAACCCTCAGCGGCATCTGAGCAAAATCTGAGCATAATCCGAGAAAACCCTCGGCAGTATCTGAGCATAATTCGAGAACACCCTCGGCGGCATCTGAGCAAAATCTGAGTATAATCCTCAGCGGCATCTGAGCAAAATCTGAGCATAATCCGAGAAAACCCTCAGCGGTATCTGAGCATAGTCCGAGAACACCTTCGGCGGCATCTGAGCAAAATCTGAGTATAATCCGAGAAAACCCTCGGTGACATCTGAGTAAAATCTGAGCATAATCCGAGAAAACCCTCGGCTGTATCTGAGCATAATCCGAGAACACCCTCGGCAGCATCTGAGAAAAATCTAACTATAATCCGAGAAAACCCTCGGCGGCTTCTGAGCAAAATCTGAGCATAATCCGAGAAAACCCTCGGTGGTATCTGAGCAAAATCTGAGCATAATCCGAGAACACCCTCAACGGTATCTTAGCATAATCCGAGAACACCCTCGGCGGCATCTGAGCAAAAGTTGAATGTCTTACTCTACATACTCGGGGTGGAAGAGTAATGGATTATTTTGGGCAAAACAACACTTTAAAAAAAAAGTTGAATTTTATGAAGGTCCGGTTGACGTTTTAACTTTCTTTGAACCTCGGGTGTTTCAAAAAAATGTTATCAAGAAGGTAACCTTTAATTTAGAGTGAACCTTATCTTTTGGGGTCAAAATTGACTTAGCTTCAAAAAATGCCCCTAATTTGATGGGGAACGTTGTATTGAGGATAATTGAACATGTTTGTAAAACGAAATGCCCCTAGTGTAGGGGGAAATATACTTCTAAATAAGAAGGAATGCCCCTCAATATGAAAATTAGAAGTCTTAGATTATCACAAGTGCAATAAGGGTTCACTCTTAATTTTGACTTTATTGAAGATCATGAGTCGGGTTCAACTGTTGGAACCAAATATCCACTCTTGAGATTCATCTTGGAGATCACATTCTTCTCATTTTGGTTCTCTTAGGAAAATAAAACTGTTCAGATCAATCGTAGAAAAGATACATGTGGTTTCTGAGTCATTGCTTGGTTTGAGTTGGGAATAGAGGCTTGGTCATTCGGACTTCTGATGCTCTAGTTTGCCTTATTTTCGACTCAATGAAGATTTTATTTTATTTTTTTGATTGCTCTAATTTTTACCTAGATTGCCTTTTCAAGTTTTCAATCTAGCAAACTTGCTCTAGCTTTTACCTAGATCACCTTTTCAGGTTTTCGATTTAGCGAGCTTACAATTTTCTTTACTCTAATTGTTGCCAAGGCCGTCCTTTCCGATTTTCAACCTTGTGAGTTTGTCTTAATTTTTGCCTAAGTTGCCCTCTCGGATTTTCAACTTAAAAGGCTTTATTTTCGCTTTTATTCCTTTTTGAACTTCTGGAGTTACTGTCTGATCATGCTTTGTTTCCTTCCTTGACTTATTCACACGGTACTTAGGAGGACTTTCATAGGTAAGCTTAGGACTGGGCATAAAAGAAAGGAATTTTAAGGCTCAAAACCCAAATGCCCTTTGTGCGGCATTTTTTAAGTTATTTTCTTTTTCTTTGAATTTTCTTCCCCATTTTGATAATATCATTTTTTTATTTTGATGTGGTCGAGCCTGAAGTAACTTCTCAGGTTGCCTACGTACCCCAGAATTTTGGGATCAGACCAAAACATAGTTTGAATATTCCCTCTCCTAGGTTGGGTAATCAGGTTGAGAAAGAAAAAAAACATTTTATTTTATTTTATTATTTTTTTTTTGAGAAAGGCTGCGAGGGGCTGAGAAAAGAGATGTGTGAACTAGGTAATAGGAAAATTAGTTCGACCAAAGATGGCCTCCTTAAATGTAGTACCACTTGATCTGGTCAAGGTTCGTCGGTTCTAGTAGTTTGACACCATCGTGATCTTGAAATCTGACAGCTTTCCCAGGTAGTACCTCCTTAATGATGAAGGGACTTCCCCAATTGGTCTTGAATTTGCCTCTAGAATCGAAAATGGGTACTCGATTCTCTTTAAGTACTACATCCCCAATTTGCAAGTCTTGAACTTTAACTCTTTTATCAAACGCTCGAGCTACTCTTCTTTCATAAGCTTGCACGGGTACAGGGCTCTAAGTCGTTTTTCATCAATTAAATGTAGCTCTTCGTACCGGTGACGAACTCATTCTGCTTTTGATAATTGACTTTCCATTAAGATCCTGAGGGAAGGGATTCCATTTCAACCGGTATGACAGTTTCCATTCCGTATACAAGTGAATACGGGGTGACTCCAGTGGAGGATCATATTGAGGTGCGGTACGCCCAGAGCGCCAATGGTAATTTTTTAGACCAATCCCTGTGCAATTGACACATTTTCCTGATGATCGTCTTGAGATTCTTATTGGCTGCTTCCACTGCTCCATTAGTTTGAGAACGGTAGGGAGATGATTTGTGATGTCGGATCTTGAATTTTGAACACAGTGTAATGACTTCAGCTTTGAAATGTGACCCATTATCCAAAATTAGTTCAGAAGGTACCCCATATCGACTGATAATATGCACTTGGATGAACTTGGCAACTTTAGATGTGGTGAGAACGGCGTACGAAGCGGCTTCTACCCATTTTGTGAAGTAATCAATGGCCACTAGAATGTACTCATGTCCATTCGATGCTTTAGGTGTGATTTTACCAATTATATCAATTCCCCAAACAAAGAACGGCCATGATGAGGTCAAACCAACTAGCTGAGATGGCGGAACGTGTATGAGGTTAGCGTGTATTTGACACTTATGACAGGTCTTTACCAAATGATGACAATCTGTTTCCATTGTCGGTCAATAATACCCTTGCCTCATGATTCGTTTGGCTAGCATTTTCCCACTTATGTGCGGTCCACAATCTCCCGAATGCAGTTCTGATATTATTCGTTCAGCTTGATTTTCGTCAACACATGACAAATGGATTCCGTCATATGATCTCTTATATAAATTCCCTGCACATAGTATGAACTGGGATGCGAATCTCTGCAGAGTTTGTCGTTCTTTCCTAGATGCTTCAATCGGGAACTCTTGTTTTTCTAGGACTTTCTTGATGTCAGTATACCATGGCTTTCCGTCAGGGAGTCGAGCAGCGATGTCGACCTGGTAGCAATATGCAGGTTTATATTTGATTTCGATTGTGATGGGCCTTAGTTCCATGCCTGGAGGTAAATGGATCATTGAAGAAAGAGTAGCTAGGGCATTTGCGAAAATGTTATCTTCCGTTGCTAGATGTTGAAACAAGATGGTTTTGAATTTCCTCACCAGATTTAACAGATATTCATGATAAGGTTTCAGTTTCGCATCCTTGGTTTTCCACTCTTCCAACGATTGATGTATGACCAAGGCCAAATCTCCAAATACTTCAATTTTTGTGATACCAAAATTCAATGCATCCTCTAACCCGGTGATACACGCTTCATATTCAACTGTATTATTCGTATTGGAGAAAGCTAGCTTAATAGCGGTCGGAATATGGCATTTTTTGAGAGATAACAAAACCGCCCCTATTCCATACCCATTTTGATTTGCAGCTTCGTCGAAGTATAGTTGCCATACTTGGTCTCGCAGTTCTTCTTCGAGGTTCAGGATATTTTCATATGGGAATTGATCGACAGGTCTTATTCCCTCTATTACGGGATGGTCGGCCAAGTACTCTACTATTGCTCTTCCCTTGATAGACTTTTGTGTAACATGCTTGATATTGAATTCTGATAACAGTAGTAACCATCGTGCAGTCCTTCCTGTCAATGTCGACTTTTCAAAGAGATATTTTAGGTGATTCATCCGCGATAACAAAATGACTGAATGGGAAAGCATGTATTGTCGAAGCCTTTGAGTAGCCCATACTAATGCTAGGCAAGTCTTTTCAAGAGTTGAGTATTTCCTTTCGTATTCTAACATTTGCTTGCTGATGTAATAGATGGCTCTTTCTTTGTGATTGTCTTTGTCATACTGTGCTAACATACATCCCATAGCTTCTTCTATACTGACAGGTAAAGGAGAAGAGGTTCACCCGGGGTAGGCGGAACCAGAATAGGCGGATTCGCGAGATACTCTTTGACTTGATCAAAGGCTTTTTGGCATTGCTCATTTCACACTGTCGGTTCATTCTTTTTGAGAAGTTTGAATATCGGCTCACATACATTGGTGAGCTGAGCGATGAATCTGCTGACATATTGAATTCTGCCTAAAAACCCTCAAATCTGCTTTTCAGTCTTAGGCGGTACCATTTCCTGTATAGTTTTGATTTTCCCAGGGTCCACTTCAATCCCTCTTTGACTGACCACGAATCCTAGTAATTTTCCTGAAGTCACTCCGAATACGCATTTCTGTGGGTTGAGACGTAACTGGTATTTCTGAATCCTTGTGAGAAAATTTTCTAGTGTAGCGGCATGTCCCAATCGTTCCTTAGATTTAACTATCATGCCATCCACATAAACCTCAACTTCCTTGTGTATCATGTCGTGCAATAAGGTCGTAGCTACTCTCTGATATGTGGCCCCAACGTTTTTTAGATCGAAAGGCATGACTTTATAATAAAAGGTTCCCCATGTAATATTATAAATTTTGTTTTGAGCGTTAGGACTTTTGTTAGAGTGAGAAATATTTGTATAATCCTGTATTCTGGTTATTCTTCCGCACTCTGATCTTTCGTTTGTTATTAGATGTATATAGGCTTCCGCTAGTATTATATTTTATTTGTTTATATGCATGATTGTATGTCGTTTATCAAGTGTAGGTTATACGTCTTGGAATGCTAACATAAAGAGAGGAGACCATGCCGAAATTTCGAGGTGCCACCTAGTACCTCGAGATCTGACATGGGGATTTGTGTTAGTGTTCGGCGGGACGCCACAGATGGTATCAGAGCATAGTATTAGATCCGTATGGGATACAGATCTGCTATGTTTATAGGATTTGGCTGATACCACAAATATTAAAGCGATAATCATAGGGTGTCACTAAGAATTCGATATCCGAACTCATTAGTAGTTCCGTATCGGAATTACGAGTTCTTCCGTATCTAGAAGTTTATAGAGCCTTGTAAGCCTAAGATAGGATTCTAAGTTTATTCTTTAGTAATGGAAATTTAGTCCATTGCTAAATTCTGAACTACGGTACTAATTCATAGTTACATAAGAGCGGTTTAGGCCTTATTTTAACAAGTGCCTTGTGACGGATAAACACAAGCGAGACGAGTGGACGAGGCAGAGGTCGAAACGCAATAAAGACAAGACAAGTTTTAGATCAGACCACTGACCTAATAGCACAACTAATGTCATTCATGAGACAGATGGTTAAGTGTCATGTCAAGTTCAGAGAGGAGATATAAATAATACAACTACCACTACCTCGAAGCCAAGTGGAAAGAATGCAATTAGTATGTAATAAGAGATAAACAATTACGGAACTAGCAAATTCATAGGAAAAATAACCATACGTGAGGTGTAATATTATAGACATACCAACTCAATGGATGGAAGAATTTTATAAGAAACAACATATACTACTAAATCAGTCGAAAGGAAGAGTTGTGATATATTACGAATGTGGTAAATTGGGATATAAAGGAGAACAATGTTCGGGTCAATATCAATTGATTATGCTAGACAAACCAATTGAAGGACCAATAAGGCCACCATATTTAAATAAAGTTGATAACGTATTCGTGCCATCCCGAATAGACAAGACTAGTGATCGGAAGTGAGAGATGGTACAAGACTTACCACGATTGTAAGGCACACCACTAAATCCAAGAAATGAGGAAGCGCTGGACTTCTTCGCAAAAGGAAAATACTATTCCACCTTAGAGACCATTACCACAAGATCGTGCCTTTGAAGAATAAGAGAATTCCCCAGCCCAAAAGACAGGTAAATCCAAGGATGTGGTTGTAGAATTTTCAACGATTACGTCTATCAAGATTTGGGGACTTTTTCGATCTGATTGAGGTCAATAAGTGGGTTTTGAAGACCTGAAAGATTTTGAGTGACATGTAATGCCCAAGAGATCAGTGGTTGACGGTCGATTACATTTTAGTTGGACGAGGATACCAATCATTAGTAACGTTTTGAGATGAATGTATTGGGAAATGGATCGTTTGAGTGGGTAGAATTCGAGAGGATAGATTTATATCGGAGACTGCTCGAGAAATCAAGCACTAGGAGTTTTTGAGATTAATGTAGGGTAATCTATCGATTACAGACCATGATATGATGTTTACTAGGTTGTCACGATATGCGCCCGAGTTTATCCTGACAGATTTGCAGAAGGCTCGTAGATTCTTTAGAAGACTATAACCCTACCTAAGGGCCAAGAGATCGATGATTGAGACTACCAATTATAGAGATACAGTAAATCAAGCTTAAAAGATAAAACGTGAGGAGATAGAGTTTCAGACCTCCAGGGGGCAAATGAATTGACCTTAGATTTCTTTTATTCCCAGATCAGATCCGGCCAAGAGGCCGATATATTCGAGGCTAATCTTCCCCGGATCAGTGTATCCACAATATAAAACTCCTCCACTATCAAGTTGTAGAGTTCTCCAATCGTCGAGTTATAGAGTAGTTGGAACTCCAATGATGCCAACAAGGCCAAAGGAATCAACAAGGTAGGTTTAGAGCCTACAAACCCCAGTCTACCAACTGTCTACTCCACAGAGATCTACGAAGACAAAATCATTGACATTGTTACGCGTGTGACCAGGTGGGACATATCAAGAGAGAATGTCCTCTATCACAAGCGCGAGCAAAGGTTATGACCCAAGAGAAAGTACCTGTCTCCAATGAAGTTTTGGAAGGTACAATTTCTAATTATAATGTTAGAACGTGGAGTTTTACTCAATATTGATTCCTCTAGATTGTATAATTTTGTGAAGAGTTTGCACACTTGCTAGAGCTAGAAACCACTGACACAGGTCAAGTAATGAAATTATTTATACCATTGGGAGGCCTTGCGAAGAAAGAATAAGATTTTTGGAAGATCATTTAAGAACTTGCAAAATAGGTATTAGAATAATTGTAAAGTGTGAAAAGACAAGTGATGTTCAATTGGTACGTTAGTCTTTATATCAATAGTCTAGTCAATTACTCGTATATTATGCTAGTAGATAAGCAAATGTTTCTTTTATATCCTTCATGTCGAGAGCTACTTCCTCGAATATCAACGCAGGGAGTCGCGTATCTTTCCTTTCGATTGAAGATGGCTTAACTTTGGGAGGCCTAACAATTGAACTATTAGATAAAGTAGCTCTTGCTTTACGACTTCTTGAATTGATTCTCCTTCTTTAAAAAGATAGATCATCATTTCCCTTTCATCTTTCTATCCTCGGTGTCGACTCTAACTCTTCTTTTACCTTATCATTTCACGATCGCCTTCTAGTAGAGGGATTCATTATTATCGTTCTCGTTACGTGATCAATGTTTTCTACAGACAAGCGCTCACTTCAAGACTTCGATCGTGGTTCCTTTTCACTCCTTGAAAAGAAAGCGTTATAAGTAAAGATTATGATTTCATAGAAGCGGCGGCTATCACCTACTTGTGTCCACATCCATCCTAAAGAGATTTAGTAGCGTATAAGTTAGGAGGTGGGTCGATGTAAAATGTGAGAAAGCATAATCTTGTGACAATGTTGCATTAATGATGACTTAATGGAATTGTGAGAAAATAGATGTATGATTTATCCCCTCGAGTAAGATTTTAAATTATAAAGGTTATGACAGAGGTATTGAGGAAATATCGCAATAAGTAGAAATGTAATATTGAATTGAATATAAAGATAATGGTGTGTTTGCGGTAAGACTATGCATTGAGCAGTAATATTCATAGCAAGTATAAGTAAAACATAATAGACGATGTAATTGATGAGAGAAGTAAAGATGAAGAATAAAGAAGATGTGAAAGGATTGTGGTTGATAGACATTGGTGGGGAAGTGATACAAGGTAAATTGATTGTTATCTTAGGATTATACAAATAATGGATTTGTTGGAGTATGGGTTTAAAATAGAGTGATTAATTAATGAATGTAATGGGTTGACAAAATATGGGAGACATAAGTCTACGAGTTATAAATGAGATTGGCTTGGGACTAAGAATAGATAGTAATCGAAAATAGGTAGTGTTTATTATACATGTCGTGTTAGTGGAATCGAGACAAAGTTTGATAAGTATGATTTCAATTTCGAGGACGAAATTTTTATTAAGGGGGGGAGAATGTAACACCTCGAATTTTTAATTCGTATCTCGAGGAAAAATAAATAGTTGAATTTTAAGAAAATCTTGAAAGTCGGGATTTAGGGGTAAAACTTTATGATGTTTCTGATCATTTTTAATGGAATCTAACCTCACCATTAGATTCAAAATGATCAAAAAACATAGTTTAGCCTGTAAGCACGCTCAAATGCGAGTCCGAATATAAAAGTTGCAAAATCCTCGATTACCGGGTCAAACCAGGCTAAAACAGTGACTTTTTGTTAGAGCAATAATTTTTAAAATTCGATGATACCATTGGGTTCATAACAAAAAATTATTCAACATGGACTATTTATTTGTCATTTTTGGAGATCAGGAAGTCGAATTATCGTCAAAAACGAAAACGACATCAAGTTTAGGGGTCACCTCAGGCTAAAAATGTAAATTTTTGATGGAGACATAATTTGTAGAAATTGACTGCACCATTAGATCCAGACGAAAAATTTGGTGAAATAGAGTATTCATTTGTCAGTTTTAGAGTCCGGATGATCAAGTTATCATCGATCACAACAATAGGCGAAATACCGATTTCGTCCCAACTTTTATATAAATAAAATTAAAATTTTTTTTTTATATATCTCATCTTCTCCAACCGTCCAACAGCCAACGAAAAAAAAATTCGTTTTTTTTCTTCGAATTTCAACTGTAGATCTATGACAAACGGTCCACTTTCGACGATCGCCACAGAAGAGAAAAAGATCCGCAGCCTCGACATCTACAAAACCCACCCAACCTTTCTTCGTTTCACTTTCTATTTCATCCAATATCGTCAAAAATCAGCCGTATTTGTATACGAAAATTTTGAAACTTTGACCTCGGATTTCGTCCGTTTCGGGGTCAAATTGTCTTCCGACGCAGAAGGGAGAAACGTCCACAACCTCATTCTCTACATAACCCAACAAAATTCCTTCCGTTTTCTCATCTTTTTCACCCCGTATAGTCAAAAATCAGCTGTATTTTTATACGGAGATTTCGTAACTTCGACCTCGATTTTCATCGATTTCGGGGTCAAACCGTCTTTCGCCGTAGAAGGGAGAAGAGACGAGCACATCGAGATCTTTGAAACCACCAGGCCGGTTTCAAAAATCAGTCGCTTCAAAGTTCAGTCCATCTCGATTTCCGTGCCGATCGCCTCGATTTCCGTGCACATGCTTCGATCATTTTGCCTAGAGATTGTAAGGAACTCTCAATTTCTATTAATAATCGTAGATTGTGAAAGTTGCATTTAGGATTTTATCAGAAAAATTTTGATGTATTTTTAAAATATAGAATTCTTTTGTTATTTTAAAAATTCACGCCAGAAATTGCATGTTTGATATGTTTAATTGAATTTTTAATAAATTATACGTAGGTAGGGTATTTTTACGGGTTATTTCCATAAATTGGGTCTTGTGCATTGCTCGGACCCCGTTTCGATATGAAATTTGTATTTTTTTCAATATTATTGATAGAAATAAATTCTATAGTTGAAAAATGTGATTTAATATTCAATGAACTCATATTGAGTTGATGAATATCAGAAAATGAATATTTTATGAAGAGATTGAAAACTGTAACAATCGAAAAAAAGGAAAAAGGGTATGAAACGGTAAAATGTCAGAGTCACAACCAAGGGGTGATGTCTGCATTTTACGTTGTTGTGTTGTTTGTAGGTTGGTGAACAGATATCCAGGAATAATGTTAATGGTTGCATGTTTATTTAAATTTCTGTTAGCGCGAGGCATTGTGTATTTTTCCGTTATGTTATTTATTTTAGGCCGGGTGGCCACACTTGCATGGTAGGAAACTGGATATCTATTCTCAACCTTGTATTGTTAATTTCTCTTTTGTTTTCAAATGAAAATAATATATATATGTAACTATTTTGTGAGCTGTTAAAGAGTTTGTGAATGCCTGAAGGGATAGTGCGTCATATCATCCGGAGTGGTGTACTATCCTGGGATGTACGGTAGGAACCACCAAGCTCATACGTGGTATGGGACGCGTATGAGAATGGAGTCACAACAGAAATCCAGGTTTATTCCTCTCTATCTTTACCAGTGAACTTGTAATGTAAAGGTGGTCGTATACGAATGGTTTGTATATTTGGGAATCACATGCACGCCTGATAGGCATAGACGAAGATGATTAGTCAGTGATCACTAACAATCTATAGTAGTCGAACGTTCTGACACATCGAAAAGAGACCCATTGCTTACGGTCACGTCAAACGGCTAGCCTGAGCCGGATAAATGGTCAACCAAGCGTGGTAAACAGCGACCAGCCACAAAATCAGGAACTAAAAGCCAGGGAAGAATTGTAACATCATGTCCCGACTGGGAGCGATCTAGTCGTGAATCCCAACTCTCTAATTCCAATACTCCACCATTGTGTATTATGTATCTGTTGCTTATTTTGAAATATAAAATGAAATCCATGTTTACTGTTTCCATTTGATTAATTAGATTTGTATAAAAAGAGAATGTTATAGTGAGTAATGATGATCGATGTAATGTGAGTTTTAAAATGGTTAGTTGCTCATCCCTGGCTATATGTACCAGTTAATCGTAGTTTCTTATGTAAAATTTTACATATTTTTAAATGATTCAGTATGTTTATTCGTTCATGTTAGGAGAGGTTATTGGCAGAAATTGTTTTCCTCCTTACTGGGTAACCATTGTTACTCACCCTCTCCTTCTCTATTTTTTAGTTTCAGATCTGAAGCTTGGTGAGGCAGGTATAGAGCACAAGTGAGAATCATCTGGTGGGTCAAATAGACAGCCAGAGTTCGTCACTTGGTGAGTATTGGGGCTACATCCCTCTAGTGGTGTTAGTTTGTTTAGGTAATATTATAGATTTTATTTTGAGCGTTAGAACTTTTGTTAGAGTGAGAAATATTTGTATAATCCTATATTCTGGTTATTCTTCCGCACTCTGATATTTCGTTCGTTATTAGATGTATATAGGCTTCCGCTAGTATTATATTTTATTTGTTTATATGCAGGATTGTATGTCGTTTATCAGGTGCAGGTTATACGCCTTGGAATGCTAACATAAAGAGAGGAGACCATGCCGAAATTTCGAGGTGCCACCTAGTACCTCGAGATCTGACATGGGGATTTGTGTTAGTGTTCGGCGGGGCGCCACAACGGACCTCCCCAATTAGGTTTGAACTTCCCTTTAGGGTCAAAAATAAGTACTCGATTCTCTTTGAAATCTGATGATTTTCCAAAGTAGTATTTTCTTACTGATAGATGAATTTCTCCAATTAATTTCAGATTTCCTCCTATGGTCGAGGAGGAGTACTTAGTTTTCTTTGAAGTCTAATGGTTAAATCCATGACTTGTAAGTAATGAACTTTAACCTTCTTGTCAAACGTGCGAGGGATTTTTCTTTGATAAGTTTGCACCCTAAGTTGTTTTTCTTCAATCAAGTTTAGCTCTTCGTACCCAATGGCGAGTCTAGTATGTTTCTAGCAATTGACTTTCCATCAAGACCTTGAGATACAGGATTCCCTTTCCACTGGTAAGACTGTTTCTGTACTCCCATAGTATGAATGGTAGCTTCTCTGACTAATCCTGGTGCGATTGACACATTTTCACAATGGTTATTTTGAGACTCTTATTAGTTGCTTGCTTCAACCGCTCTATTAAACTGAGGACGGTAGGGAGATGATGCAAAATCTTGAACTTTGAACATAGATCAGATATCAATTTCTTTTCAACCATTTAATTAGTCTGAGAATGTAATCTATTCTAGGAGCTTTACCATGTTAAGAAGTCTAGCACTGATACATTTTGTAACATTTTCTTTGATCTCATTTTATCAAGTCAATATCTAATCTGTGTCAGACAACACCCAAGCTTACACCTAACATATCCTCATAAGCCCACGCGAACAAGTCTTTTGAAATTTTTGAGAAAATCCATTATCCCCTTGTGTTCCTCAAGGGATAGGATGGTTTCTATTTGAATCTCTTTAGGAATTAATTTATGTTCCGAGGCCAATGACCTTTGTTTTCTCGATTAAACGTTAAGCCTGACTCTTATTTTCTTGCTCAAGAAAGAAATCTATCCTTGAAGCCAGATTAATAGTTAATTCGTTAATGCGCTCAAGGTATTCAGAAATTTTCTTTATCCAATCAAATTCAGATGGGGCGACAAATACCTCTAGGACTCGACAAACTAACTCGACTCAATATAAAACAGAGTCGACTCGAAAAGAAGACATGACCTTATGAAAGCGCCTTCGATCCGCGGGGTGCGCGGATCCGCTTTTGACCCTTGAGGTTTGGGAGTCGCCACCTAGTTATTAAGGTCTAGGAACCAAACTGACTCTAAGAAAGGCAAACATTACTAATCTATGAAAGAAAAAAGGGTCCGGGGATCAGGTTACGGGGTTGGAAGGTGTTAGGCACCAACCCCGCCCGGCCAAAGCCAGTCTCTTCTAATTTTCTAAATAAATTACATTGCTAAAAAAAACCTAGATAAAAAAAATTAAGAAATTATACCTTCCCGAAGACAACTTTATCATTCCCTCTGATCTGATTAAGTAATTCCTTGTACAGAATTCCTTGCTTCGGTCTGTCTCCTGATCTGATTTCTAATCTCCGAGGTGAGGTATCCCTTCCTTAGATTTGGATTCTTCGGATTTGTTTATGGATTTTAGGGTGTTTTTGAAGGATTTTTAGGTGTTTTTTAGGCTAAAATCGAAGTATGGGTGTTAGGTAAGGAGTTGGGGCTTCAAAACTAGGGTTTATGGGAGGCTAGGGGGACTTTTTTACCTACTTCTCTTAGGGTTTATGATTTGATACGAAAATAGGGTGTGAGGACCTCTATTTATATAATTTTTTAACGGTTGATTTGGATAAAATTAATATTTAATTAGAGTGCTTTTAGTTAGAGTTGTGTTTTAGTTAGAATTGTTTTAGGTAGAATTGTGTTTTAATTAGAATTATTTTAGGTAGAATTGTTTTTTAGTTAAAACTCTATTAGATAGAGTTATTATTTAATTAGAATTCTATTATGATTTTGACTTTTGATCTTATTTGTTTGACTTTTAATATTTTGACTTCAGTCTTAATTGATTGACTTTTAATATCTTGACTTCAGTCTTGCTTAATTGACTTTAATTTTGACTTCAGTCTTACTTGATTGACTTTAATACCTTGACTTTAGTCTTGCTTCATTGACTTTAAATTTTTGGAGAACCCCCCTCTAAAATATCTTTAATTCTTTGGACCCCCAAATGGATGGGTCTTTAAAGAAATATCGCACGAACCCTCAACAATTTTCCATGAGAGCTCGATTGATCGATTTTTTTAGTTAAAATTTTTAAATTAATTTCATTAATATTTCACTTTATTTATTTAATGTTTTATTTATTAATTTCGAAATTTTTAATTATGAAAATTGTGAAATTACCGTTTTACCCCGGAGAGGACTTTTCACGTTTTAAGTCGGTTTTTAATGTTCTAGGATGTTTTAGAATCGATTTTTCGTAAGGAATTCAATGGAAATATTATTTTTTATGTGAAATGGTCGTGAATTTTATGAGGGGCATTTTCATAATTTTGTCAAATTTTGTGAAAATTGGCGAAGTGAATTATTTGATTTCGATTTGTTGTTTTATGTGTTCGAAAGAATTTTCCTAATCGTAACGTAGGCTCTAGGGTTGTTTTGATGTTAGGGGTATTTTGGTAATTTGGTCAGTTTTAGTGATTTTTATCGTAAAGCTTCTTTTTATCTGAAAAATGATGATTTCTATGTTTCTGGAATCGTATTTTCCTAGCGTAGCATGGTTTCTAAGATTTTGTCAGTTCGAGATACCTCATCCGGATTTCTAAAACACATCTGGTAACGAAATAACGCAATGGAATACACATCCATCATTGGGAATCATTGCGATCGGATTGACGAGTTGATTAATCAGGCGAGTGCAAAAATGAGGTGTCTACAGATGCCCCTCTTTGGTAGAGGGTTGAAGCAAACTAGATAGCAAATCTATTTTGATAGATAATGCGATATCCGAATGCCAAAGCTAGTGACAGTTCATTTTGCAGCCTGATTTAGCAATTCGTCAGGATGTTCGGATCCTTGAGCGTAAAACTTTCTCCGAACTAAAAAGTTGTCAAGTCCTTGAGCGTGAGCTCTCACTGACAGTATCAGATCCTTGAATTTTAGAGAATTATCCCTGACTAAAATGTGCAAGTGTGAGTGTATGTGTTGTGTGAAACTGAGCAAAGATTGAGAAAAAACTAAGCATAATCTGAGCAAAGTGAGCATAATCTGAGTTAAATTTGAATGTCTTCCTCTACCTACCCTAGGTGAACGAGTAATAAACTAATTTTTTGAAAGTCCTACTCTACTTGCCCAGGGTGAAAGAGTAATGAACTAATTTTTTTGGGAAGTTCTACTCTACCTATTCGGAGTGAAAGAGTAATGAACTAACTTTTTTTTTGGAGTCCTACTCTACCTGCCCAGGGTGAAAGAGTAATTAACTAAATTTTTTTTTTCTTTTTTGGGAAAGTTCTACTCTACCTACTCTGAGTGAAAGAGTAATGAACTAACCTTTTTGAGAGTCCTACTCTACCTGCCCAGGGTGAAAGAGTAATGAACTAATTTTTTTGGGAAGTTCTACTACCTACTCGGAGTGAAAGAGTAATGAACTAATTTTTTAGGAGTCCTACTCTACCTGCCCAGGGTGAAAGAGTAATGAACTAATTTTTTTTTTTTGGAAAAGTTCTACTCTACCTACTCGGAGTGAAAGAGTAATGAACTAAGCTTTTTGAAAGTCCTACTCTACCTACCCAGGGTGAAAGAGTAATGAACTAATTATTTTGGGAATTTCTACTCTACCTACTCGGCGTGAAAGAGTAATGAACTAATTATTTTGGGAGTCCTACTCTACCTGCCCAGGGTGAAAAAGTAATGAACTAATTATTTTGGGAAGTAATGAACTAATTATTTTGGGAACTTCTACTCTACCTACTCGGAGTGAAAGAGTAATGAACTAATTTTTTTGGGAGTCCTACTCTACCTGCCCAGGGTGAAAGAGTAATGAACTAATTTTTTTGGGAAGTTCTACTCTACCTACTCGGAGTGAAAGAGTAATGAACTAATTTTTTTGGGAGTCCTATTCTACCTGCCCATGGTGAAAGAGTAATGAACTAATTATTTTGGGAAGTTCTGCTCTACCTACTCGGAGTGAAAGAGTAATAAACTAATTTTTTTGGGAGTCCTACTCTACCTGCCCAGGGTGAAAGAGTAATGAACTAATTTTTTTTTTTTGAAGTTCTACTCTACCTACTCGGAGTGAAAGAGTAATGAATTAATTTTTTTGGGAGTCCTACTCTACCTGCCTAGGGTGAAAGAATAATGAACTAAGCTTTGAAGGAACAAATGGGGGATTAACCTTGCATTTGATTTTTTTTTTTATAATAAAAGTTAGATTTTATGAAGGTCCGGTAATCATTTTAACTCTCTTTAAATCTGAAGAGTTTTCAAAATTGTTATCAAGAGGGTAACCTTTAATTCAAAGTTAACCTTATCCTTTGGGGTTGAAATTGACCAGGCATCAGAACAAAAATGCCCCTAGTTTGACAAGGAACATTGCACGGGATAATTGAACATAATTTAAAAATAAATGCCTCTAGTGTAAGGGGGGAAACTGTACTATTTAGAAAAAGAAAATGCCCTTGTTACGAAAGTTTGAAATCCTTAATTACCGCAAGTGCAATAAAGATTTAACTTTTAATTTTGACTTTTTATATTGAAGATTTTAAGTCAGGCTCAAAGAAATTGGAACAAAATATTTCTTTCTGAAATTCATCATAGAATTTGTTCTTTCTCCCCGTCGGTTCGCTTAGGGACATGAAACTCTTCAGATCAATCATAGACGAGATACTTGTATCCACTGAGTCTATATTTGATTCAAACTGGATATTGAAACTTGATCATTCGGATTTCTTATATTTCGGCTCGGACTGCCTTTTCAATTTCTCAAGTCAACGGAGATTTTCTTTTATTTTTTTATAGCTCTAAGTTTTGCCTAGATTGCCTGTTTAGGTTTTCAATCTAGCGAGCATGCCTAACCAAGGTCGTCCTTTCAGATTTTCAACCTTGTGAGCTTGCCTTAATTTTTTCCTAAGTTGCCATTTCTGGGTTTTCATCTTATGAGGCTTCACTTCTGGAGTTACTGTCTGATCATGTTCTGCTATCTTCCTTGACTTTTTCGCACAGTACTTAGGAGGACTTTTATGGGTAGGCTTAGGACTGGGTATAAAAAGAAAAGAATTTTGAGGCTCAAAAACCCAAATTCCCCTTGTGTGGCATTTTTTTTTAAATTATTTTCTTTTTCCTTTTGAATTTTTTCTTTTTCTTTTGAATTTTTTTTCACCACTTTGACAATTTTTTCTTTTGAATTTTTTCTTTTTAGATTTTTTCTTTGTCGGGGAATCTATTTTTTTTTAATTTTTTATTTTGATGTGGTCGGGCCTGAAGTAATTTCTCAGGTTGCCTACGTACCCCAGAATTTTGGGATCAGACCAAAACGTTGTTCGAATTTTCCCTCCCCTAGGTTAGGTGATTGGGCTGAGAAATAAAAAAACATCATTTTTTTTTTGAAAAGGCTGCAAAGGGCTGAGAAAGGAGATAATGAACTGGGTAGCAGGAAAATTGATTCGGCCAAAAGTGGCCTCCTTAAATGTAGTACCATTTGATCCGGTCAAGGTTGGTTGACTCTGGTAATTCGATTCCATCATGATCTTGAAGTCTAACAGTTTTTCCAGATAATATTTCCTTAATGATTGAATCTCTCCAATTGAGTTCAAACTTTCTATGATCGAGGAAGAGTACTCAAAATTTTTTTTTGGTAGTCTGATGCTTAGATCCTTGACTTATAAGTGATGAACTTTGACTTTCTTGTCAAACATGCGAGTGACTCCTCTCCATTGACAGACCCAATTTATTTCTAACAATTAACTTCCATCAAGACCTTGAGATACAGGATTTTCCCTTTTAACCGGTAAGATTGCTTCCATATCATACTAGAGTGACTCTAGTAGAAGACTGTATTGAAGTGTAATATGTCCATAATGCGAATGGTAACTTTTCTGCCAATCCCGGTGTGTGATTTACACATTTTCACGATGATTGTCTTGAGATTTTTATTGGCTGTTTCAACTATTCCATCGATTTTAAAATTCCAGCACTGATATATTTTATAATCCTTCCTCTGACTATGTCAATCAATTTTGGTTTGTATATGTGGTGTTCTCACAGGATGGGTATATATTTCATGTTGAACAACACTCCAAATTTACTCGACATATCCTCATAGGACCATGTAAGCAAGTCTTTTGAATTTTCTGAATAAATTCATCATCTCTTTGTGCTCCTCTGGGGATAAGTTAGTTCCAATCTGAATTTCTTGGGAATTATTTTTGTTCCGAGGTCAATGACCTTTGCTTCCTCGAGCAAGACATTTATTTTCTCATTCAAGAGGAGGTTCCTTATTAGAGGAATTTCTCCTTGAAGCCAGTTATTAGTTAATTCGTTAATGCGCTCGCGGTATTCAAAATTTTTTTTTATCCAATCAAATTCAAAAGGGGCGACAGATACCTCTATAAACTCGATAAACTAACTCGACTAAACAGGAAAAGAGTAGACTCAATTTAAAGAAGACATGACCTTGCTGAAAAAAGGACTCGAGCTAACCCAAATGACTCATGAAAAACTCAAGACAAGTACCTATACGAGTTTGATTAGGACTGAGGACTGAGATATTGCTTACAACCGGTAGGATCGGAGCACTATGATCTTCAAAGAACAACTGGATGATGTTGAGAAATTTTGAGGTCATTTCTCACTGTTGACTTGATATTGACGTTTACTCTAACTGATCGGATTTACAACCCTAGCTAGACGATGGACGATTGAGCTTTTAGATATAATGATAACCCTTAAACCTCATTGAAGGTGAATTTAATCAATTCCAGGATTACCCCCTTGATAACATTTTAAACGAACCCTGAGATTTTATTGAATTCTGTGCACCAATCCATTAAACAATTCATTAATGTAATGATTATTCAGAAAAATAATTTTATTGCACTCTTGAAAAATATTGACAAATAATGTTTTCATTGAATAACAGCTTCCACAAAAATATTTCAATAATTTTTCATGGGAAAATAGATTTTTTGTAAACCATTTTTTTTTAAAAATAATTTTCTTCCTTTTCTTTTTTTTAGAAAACATTTTCTTTTAGAAAACTTTTTGGGAAAGCATTTCCTTTTGGAAAATCTTATTCTTCCAGAAAATATTTTACTTTTGAAAAGCATTTCTCTTCTGGAAAACATTTTTCTTCTTTTAAAATGGGTTTAAAATCCGAATCAGAAAAAAGTTTGAATTTCATTTTGATTCCAATGGCTCGGCCCATAATGATCGTTGGATCGAGATGGACAGGGTCAAGTTTAAAATAGATTTTTTATTGGGTTGGTGCACCCATTTTAATTTTCAAAAATAACATTTTTGATCCTTAGGGACATCATACACTCTGATCTCATCATTCACATCATTCACATATATTCATCAATCCAAAGGTTCCATTCAATAAACAACCCGAGAATCCCCACGATAAGTTCGAGTCGTGACCTACAGGAAAGGTTTTTAGTTTCTAAGCTTAGTACATGCAATGCATTTTTATCTAGCCACCCTTGCCCAAGCACACCTATATACCTTTCGATACGTGGTGACTTAGTTTGATATACCGTATAGGTGATAATCTAAAACCTCAACCCACTTCTCTGAAGTCAAAAATAGCTAGTTTGATTTCCAGTTGAGAGGTGGCGCACGATGCTGAGCAAGGGCCTACTTAAATACCTCTCGTCTAGGATAGACGTAGTCTATCCCCCTCGTACAGTAGGGTACAGCAGGACAAGATCTTGCTTAGGCACTGATTTTGACCGAGAAGTGCAATTGATATACTTAGATTATCTTTTACACCTACGGGTACGAGTCAAGAGTTGTAGCTTTCATAAATGGTTTGGCGTCCCACGAGGGGACCGACCACGTACTAGTACTACGTTGGCAATCGAGACATGTGACTATATGGCTCACAATAGGTTAAAGGCTCAAGTCGCTCCAGCCTGGGTGTATCAATATACCTCTCAGAATCACCTGATCAGACGATATTGATGCCCTAGTTTGATATACCCTAAGGTACGTGACTGGAGTTGTAGTTTTCATGAATGACGTCGTATCTCCGAAGACATCGGGCCACGCACTAGTGCCATGTTGGCTATATGGGACATGCACGCGTGCAAAACGATAAATATGCTAGTGGTGTGTGCAAAATAGGGTGGGGTGTGCCCGGATCTTTTTCAAATACATGGGCTCATGGGCCAGATTAAACCACCACAACATGAATATCATATGAATATTACTCACATAATTCATCACATCAAGATTAAGATCAAATCATGCACATCAAAAAATATCTATTAAGATCATGGCAAATCAATTAATGAGCATGGCATATAATAATTGATTAAACAAACATTGCAATAAGCATAATTTTTATAATTTTTAAGGTCCAATCAATGATCATTTTTGGGTGATCCAAAATAAATCGAGATTCCAATAGATGTTACATTGATGATAGAATGACAATGGTTGAGATGAGCTCACTCTCAGGAACATTAATTGTGCTAATATTAGATAAATTCAGATTTTCTGTGAATTAGGAAAATACAATCCAAAATTACATCGATGATATCTAAGACTTCCGATAACGAAATCGAGTGAACTCAACTTCTAAATTAATCTAATCGATGAGATCTACATTTTATTAAAAGTGCCCAGACTTAGTTCTCACTAGAATGTTCTGTAAAAACGTTTTAACATTGCTGTCCCAACCTTCATTCAAAAACAATTCCAGATTTACAGATTGAACTTGCATCGATGATATCTAAAGCTTCTGATAACGAAATTGAGTGAACTCAGGTTCTAAATTAATCTACTCGATGAGATCTACGTTTTATTAAAAGTTTCTAGACTTAATTCTCACTAAAATATTCTGTAAAAACGTTTTAACATTTCTGTCCCAACCTTCATTCAGCAACAATTCCAGATTTACAGATTGAACTTGCATCGATGATATCTAAGGCTTCCGATAACGAAATTGAGTGAACTCAGATTCTAAATTAATCTACTCGATGAGATCTACGTTTTCTTAACAGGTTCCCAGATTTAATTTTCACTAAAATATTCTGTAAAAACGTTTTAATATTGTTGTCCCAACCTTCATTCAGCAACAATTCTAGATTTAAAGATTGAACTTGCGTCGATGATATCTAAGGCTTCCGATAAAGAAATTGAGTGAACTCAGATTCTAAATTAATTTACTCGATGAGATCTACATTTTATTAAGAGGTTCCTAGACTTAATTCTTAATAGAATATTTTGTAAAAATGTTTTAACATTACTGTCCCAACCCTCATCATTCCATCATTTTCATATGTCAATTTGAATCTTCAATTATTTAGGGGTCATCAAAAAGTGATCCTTAATTGAAAAAAAAAAGCAATACCCAAAATCATCTACAATCAAGTCACAAAAATAAATAAATAGAAAAAATAAATAAAATAAATCGAACTAAATAATAAAAAAAACTAGGTCATCTTGGCAATGCTCCCATACTTGGGGTTTTTCAAGTTTGATCCTCAATAGTCCCCAGTGGAGTCGCCACTGAAAGCGTCCTCGATCAGCGGGGTGCGCGGATCCACTTTTGACCCTTGAGGTTTGGGAGTCGCCACCTAATTATTAAGGTCTAGGAACCAAACTGACACTAAGAAAGGCAAACATTACTAATCTACGAAAGAAAAAAGGGTCCGGAGATCACGTTACGGGGTTGGAAGGTGTTAGGCACCAACCCCGCCCGACCAAAGCCGGTCTCTACTAATTTTTCAAATAAATTACATTGCTAAAAAAAACCTAGATAAAAAAAATTAAGAAATTATACCTTCCCGAAGACAACTTTTTCGTTCCCTCAGATCTGATTAAGTAATTCCTTGTATAGAATTCCTTACTTCGGTCTGTCTCCGGATCTGATTTCTGATCTTCGAGGCGAGGTATCCCTTCCTTAGATCTGGATTCTTCGGATTTTTTTATGGATTTTAGGGTGTTTTTGAAGGGCTTTTAGGTATTTTTTAAGCTAAAATCGAAGTATGGGTATTAGGTAAGGAGTTGGGGCTTCAAAACTAGGGTTTATGGGAGGCTAGGGGGACTTTTTTACCTACTTCTCTTAGGGTTTATGATTTGATACGAAAATAGGGTGTGAGGACCTCTATTTATAGAATTTTTTAAGGGTTGATTTGGATAGAATTAGTATTTAATTAGAGTTCTTTTAGTTAGAGTTGTGTTTTAGTTAAAATTGTTTTAGGTAGAATTGTGTTTTAATTAGAATTGTTTTAGGTAGAATTGTTTTTTAGTTAGAACTCTATTAGATAGAGTTATTATTTAATTAGAATTCTATTATGATTTTGACTTTTGGTCTTATTTGTTTGACTTTTAATATTTTGACTTCAGTCTTAATTGATTGACTTTTAATATCTTGACTTCAGCCTTGCTTAATTGACTTTAATTTTGACTTCAGTCTTACTTGATTGACTTTAATACCTTGACTTTAGTCTTGCTTCATTGACTTTAAAGTTTTGGAGAACCCCCCTCTAAAATATCTTTAATTCTTTGGACCCCCAAATGGACGGGTCTTTAAAGAAATATCTCATGAACCCTCAACAATATTCCATGAGAGCCCGATTGATCGATTTTTTTAGTTAAAAATTTTAAATTAATTTCATTAATATTTCACTTTAATTATTTAATATTTTATTTATTAATTTCAAAATTCTTAATTATGAAAATTTTGAAATTACCGTTTTACCCCCAAAGAGGATTTTTCACGTTTTAAGTCGGTTTTTAATGTTCTAGGATGTTTTAGAATTGATTTTTCGTAAGGAATTCAATGGAAATATTATTTTGTGTTATTTATGAAAATTTTTGTGTGAAATGGTCGTGAACTTTATGAGGGGCATTTTCGTAATTTTGTCAAATTTTGTGAAAATTGGTGAAGTGATTTATTTGATTTCGATTTATTGTTTTATGTGTTTGAAAGGATTTTTCTAATCGTAACGTAGGCTCTAGGGTTATTTTGATGTTAGGGGTATTTTGATAATTTGGTCATTTTTAGTGATTTTTATCGTAAAACTTCTTTTTATTTGAAAAATGATGATTTCTATGTTTCTGGAATCGTATTTTCCTAGCGTAGCGTGGTTTCTAAGGTTTTGTCAGTTCGAGATACCTCATCCGAATTTCTGAAACACATCTGGTAACGAAATAAAGCAATGGAATACACATCCATCATTGAGAATCATTGCGATCGGGTTGACGAGTTGATTAATCAGGCGAGTGCAAAAATGAGGTGTCTACACCTTACTGAAAAAAAGGGACTCAAATTAACCCAAATGACTCATGAAAACTCAAGACTACCTACAACGGGCTTGATTAAGACTGAGGACTGAGACATTGCTAACAACCAGCATGACTGAGGCACTGTGATCTTCAAAGAACAGCTGGGCGATGTTGAGAAATTTTGAGGTCATTTCTAACTGTTGACTTGATATTGACGTTTACTCTAACTAACCGGATTTACAGCCCTAGCTAAACGATGGACGATTGAGTTTAGGTACAATGATAATCCTGAAATCTAATCGAATATGTATTTAATCAACTTTAGTGTTACCCCCTTAATAACATTTTAAATGAACCCTGAGATTTTATTGAATTCTGTGCATCAATCTATAAAACAATTCATCCGTTCAATTATTATTCAGAAAGAAAATAATTCTATTACACTCTTGAAAATTATTGAAAAATAATGTTTTTATTATATAAAAATTTTCACAAATCTGATTATTTTTTGCAACATATTTTGGTAATTTTTCAAGACCCATGCAAAAATAGATTTTTTGTAAAAAACATATTTCAAAAATTTTCCATGTAAAAATAGATCTTTTGTAAATCATTTCCTTCATTTTCTTTTCTTTTGGAAAACATTTTTCCTGAAAAATACTTTCCTTTTGTAAACCATTTTTTTTCTTTGAAAATGGGTTGAAACCCGAATTTAGCAAGGAATTTGATTTCCATTTTTATCTAAATGGCCCGGCCCATTATGATTGTTGGATCGAGATGGACTGGGTCATTATGGATTATTACAAGAAATAGATTCTTTATTGGTGCACCCATTTTAATTTTCAAAAGCAAAATTTTTTATCTTTGAGGACAACCATACATTTTGATCTCATACATCATTCAAATAACAACCTGGGAATACCCATGATAAGTTCGAGTCGTGACCTATAGGGGAGGTTTCTAGACTCTAGGCTTACTACGTGCAATGCATTTTTATCTGGCCACCCTTGCCCAAATACACCTATATACCTCTCGATACGTGGTAACTTGGTTTGATATACCGTATAGGTGATAATCTAAAACTTCAACTCACTTCTCTGAAGTCAAAAACAGCCAGTTTGATCCCCAGTTGAGAGGTGGCACACGATGCTGAGCAAGGGCCCACTTAAATACCTCTCGTCTAGAATAGACATAGTCTATCCCCCTCGTACAGTAGGGTACAGCGGGGCAGGATCTCGCTTAGACACCGATTTTGATCAAGAAGTGCAATTGATGTACTTAGATTATCTTTGATATACCTATGGGTACGAGTCAAGGGTTGTAGCTTTCATAAATGGTTTGGCATCCCACGAAGGGACCGACCACATACTAGTACTACGTTGGCAATCGGGACATATGACTGTGTGGGTTACAATAGGTCAAAGGCTCAGGTCGCTCCAGCCTGGGTGCATCGATATACCTTTCAGAGTCACCTGATCAGACGGTACTGATGCCCCAATTTGATATACCCTAAGGTACGTGACTGGAGTTGTGGTTTTCATGAATGACGTCGCATCTCCGAAGAGACCGGGCCACCCACTAGTGTCACGTTGGCTATATTGGACGTGCAAGCGTGCAAAACAGTAAACGTGTATGTGGTGTGTGCAAAACAGGGTGGGGTGTGCCCGAGACCTTTTCAAACAAATGGGCCCATGGGCCTGATCATATCATCATATATTGGATTTCACATAAATATTAGCCAAAAGAAATACCAATCCAATAATGTTATTAAAATCACAAATAAATACATCAATTATATATCTAATCAAGATTAATGGCAAATCAATTAACGAGCATGGCATAAACTAATTGATCAAACCCAAACAGTGCAATAGCCATAATTTTTATAATTTTTAAGGTCCAATTGAGGGTTATTTTGGGTGGCCCTAACCAAATTGAGATTCTCGAAGGATATGGGATTGAGGATAAAATATTGAGTTGTTGAGATGAGGAATGATGAAATTCTTTTTTTTTTTTTGTAAATTGAAAAAAAAAAAATTTAATTTGACCAACATAAAGAGATTTCAAAATTTACTAAGGGTCACTAGGCCAACGTGGTCATTTCATCGGTAATCCAATACCATAGCTCTCTAGATTTAATGGAAAAACTCAGATCCAAAAGCGGAATTCACATTTTTTTTATAACTTTGATCCAACGTTTTGAAAATGAGTGGCTATGAAATCAAATTTTAAATAAAAATTGATTTTTAAGAATTTTCTTGGAATTACTTTTAAATTTTTTTTTAAATTTCATCTGCCACAAGCACGTGGCATTGGATCACTATTGGATGCCACGTGGCGAAATCGACATTTAGCAAGATTTGAGATCTTACTAACTAGTGAGGAAAACAAACATTTTTTTTTTTTAATATTTTCATTTGTGATCAGACACACTTTGCATGATACAATGGATCCCCTAAACCTTTAATACAGTGCATCTTACTAAAAAAAAAAAATTAAAACAGAAGAGAGCTGCTATTGCCCCTCCAATTTTTACTAATGCCCCATCATTATAAATCATTAAAATACCTGCACCTTGCTGATGTTGCGTTAGTAACAATTGGTGTGGTAGTAATAACTCCCAAATAACCATTCTTTCCTTGAAATAAAGCAAGGGCTGCCAGTAAATCATTTTTATTTTTTTTATTTTCATTTGGAAAAAAAATAAAAAAAAATGAAAACTAAACTATAGATTTGAACATCGAAAGCCACTAACATCATTACTTACAACCCAATGCCTAATTCAATGGCCGCCAGTCAACTTCGTCATTTAAAGATCCAGCAACAGACCTCGAGATGTAACCACGGCAAATTGTGACAAGCCCAAGACTGGAACACCAAAGATCTTTAACGAAAACATAGGCAATCGTTAGATGCAAAGAACGGAGTCGTTAACATGGAAGTCTCACGAGTGTGGACCGCAAATTGGAGAAACCTCATAGTCCAATCGATTATGGTAGTTGAGACTATGAAACCCAGATATGAGGTTATATAAACGATTCGATGTACTGGATACCAACTTTCAAAATCAAAACTCCAAAATTCGTAAAATCAGTTCTTGGTGAGGAACAATGTGATTCGGTGATCGAGTTTTAGGATCAAGAGTTTTCTCCCCTTTTTTTTTCAAACAATCATGGTTTAATTTATTAGGAATCAATCCCTTCAAATCAGAACAAGAAATCCCAAATTTTCCCCACATTTGATACATTTATTTTCTGCAATTTCCCTTAGCTTCATCTATGAAAATTGATCTTTCGATCAATCAAGAAATCAATGCAGAAAAACGCTATCTGAAATCCTTTCTTAGAAACGTCCAACGAGTCATCCGCACCGAATCAAGAACTTCGAGTGCTTTTCTCTTCCTAGGATTTGTTGGGCAGATCGAATTGAGGAAGAAAAGAGAATTAATATCTGGAATTGGATTGTATTGTTTAGATATGTGGAAGAGATGAGTAATGTCCTAAAGAGGAATTCTGGTTCTCTTCTTGTTAATGGTGGAAAATGAAGAAATTGCAAGAAGTGGGTTTGTTTGCTTGGAAAAGAATGGTGGGAGATTCTCATTGTGATTAGAACGGCTGATGAGCTCCATTGATAAAGAGAGAGAGAAGTGGGTTTGTTTGCTTGGAAAAGAATGGTGGGAGATTCTCATTGTGATTAGAACGGCTGATGAGCTCCATTGATAAAGAGAGAGAGAGAGAGAGAGAGAGAGAGAGAGAGAGAGAGAGGAAGGAGAGAGAGACGTCTCTCTCTTGCTGTTTTTTCATTTTTCAACAGATGGAGAAGAAGATACAAATAGCATAACGTGTTTTCTGCTAATGGCACACCACGTAAATTTTTTTTTTTTTTTTTTTTTTTTTCTGATTTTTTTCTTGAAATTCTCTCCTCATCATGAACAACATTAAAAAAAATATTTTTTTTTATTTCCTACCACATCACTTACAAATAATTTATTTTCACAACTCGCTGCCTATGCCTAGTAACGTGCCAAAAAAAATCATCCAAAATTATTTTTTTTCTTCTTTTAAAAAAAAAAAAATCATAACTCTTATCCCAACCACCATCATTTTATCATCAATTTATGTCAATTTGAATATTTCATTATTTAGGGTCATCCCAAAATGACCCTAGATTGAATCTTAAAAAGTAATATTCCAAAATGACATACCCAAAATCAATCCAAATAATGCCAAGAAAAATAATACAACCCAAAAATATTAAATAAACTGAATAATGAAAATGGTTCAACAGCCATTTTTTCCCACTATTATCCTCTTGACATCCTGCATTATTTAGGGTCAGTCCAAATGATCATAGTTTGAATCATGAAAATGTGCCAAAATAAAATATTCGGAATCCAAACAAATGATCCATAATTAAGCCAAAGAGAATGATAAAAAAAATAAAATAAACAAATAACTAAGAATAAAATAAAAAAAAAGGTCTTACTAGCAATGCATCCCACACTTGGGGTTTTTCAAGTCTGATCCTCAATGGTCCCCAATGGAGTCGCTACTGAAAGAGCCCTTGATCCGCGGGGTGCGCGGATCCACTTTTGACCTTTGAGGTTTGGGAGTCGCCACCTAGTTATTACGATCTAAGAACCGATCATTGACTCTAAAAACAAAGACAACTAATCTACGAAAGAAAATATGGGTTTGGGGATCACGTTACGGGGTTGGAAGGTGTTAGGCACCAACCCCGACCGGCAAGTGCCGATCTCTACTTCTTCCCAAAAATCGGTTACATTGCAAAATAGACAAAAAATAACAAATAATTATAATAAAAAAAATATAAAAGAAAGTTACCTTGTCGATTACAATGTTTCCCTCAGCACCAACGAAGAGTATCTACGTATGTATTTCCTTGCTATTCGCCCGTCACCGGATTTGATTTCTGATCTCCAAGTTGAGGTATCTTCTTCTTAGATCTGTGAGTTTTCTGATTTTTCTTATGGATTTGAAGGTATTTTGAAAGGATTTTTGGGTGTTTTTTGAGCCAAAGTTGAGGAATAGATGTTAGGTAAGGAGTTAGGACTTCAAAATTAGGGTTTTGGGAAGGTTGGGGAGGCTTCTTGACCTACTTTTCCTAAGGTTTATGATTTGATACGAAAATAGGGTGTGAGGACCCCTATTTATAATTTTTTTTAAGGGTTGATTTAGATAGAATTAGTGTTTAATTAGAATTCTTTTAGTTATAGTTGTATTTTAGTTAAAATTATTTAGGTAGAGTTGTATTTTAATTAGAATTATTTTAGGTAGAGTTATATTTTATTAGAATTCTATTAAATAGAGTTATTATTTAATTAGAACTCTATTAGGGTTTTGAATTTTGATCTTATTTGATTGACTTTAAGATTTTGACTTAGTCTTATTTGATTGACTTTAAGATTTTGACTTTAGTCTTAATTGATTGACTTTAAGATTTTGACTTTAGTCTTAATTGATTGACTCTAATACCTTGACTTTAGTCTTTCTTGATTGACTTTAATTTTTTGGAGAATCCCCCTCTATTATATCTTTAATTCTTTGGACCCCCAAATGGAGGGGTCCTTGAAAAAATATCTTGGCAACCCTCAACAATTTTACCTAAGAGCCTGATTGATCGATTTTTTTGGTTCAAATTTTTAAATTAATTTCTTTAATGTTTCACTTTAATTATTTAATATTTTATTTATTAATTTTAAAAAATTTATTTATAAAAATTATGAAATTACCGTTTTACCCTCGGAGAGGACTTTTCGCGTTTCAAGTCGATTTTTGATGTTCTAAGATGTTTTAGAATTAGTTTTTTGGTTAGAAATTCAATGGGAATGTTGGTTTGTGTCATTTATGAAATTTTTTGTGTAAAATGGACGTGAACTTTATGAGGGGCATTTTCATAATTTTGTCAAATTCTGTTAAAATTGGTGAAATGATTTATTTAGTTTCGATTTGTTGTTTTATGTATTTGAGTGGGTTTTCTTAAGCGTAACGTAGACTCTAGGGATATTTTGAGGTTAAGGGTATTTTGGTAATTTGGTCATTTTTTTGTGATTTTTATCGTGAAACTTCTTTTTGTCTGCAAAATGATGATTTCTATGTTTCTAGAGTCGTATTTTCCTAGAGTAGCATGGTTTCTACAGTTTTATCAGTTCGAGATACCTCATCCGAATTTCTGAAACATTTCTAGTAACAAAATAAAGCAATGGAAACATCCATCATTGGGAATCATTGCGATCGGGTTGACGAGTTGATTAATCAGGCGGATGCAAAAATGGGGTGTCTACACAAGTCAATCAAGTAAGACTTAAGTTACAACCCTAGATTCTAGTCAATCAAGTAAGACTTAAGTCAAAACCCTATTCAATCTAATAAGACCAAAGTTAAACCCTAAACCTAATAGAATTCTAATTAAACTCTAAAACTACCTAATGTAATTGTAATTAAACATTAACTCTATCTAAAAAGCACCTAAAAAATCTATAAATAAGGGTTTATATAACCTATTTTCGTATCCAAGAGAAAATCCTAGAAAAAATAGGTCAAGAAGCCTCCTCAACCTTTCCAAAATCCTAATTCGGAAGTCCTAACTCCTTACCTAACATCCATACCCTAACTTTAACTCAAAAAAAACCCAAAAATCCATCAAAAAATAAAAAAACACTCAAATCTAGGAAGAAGATACTTCATCTTAGAAGATCAGAAGCGAATCCAGTGACAAAAACGAAGTAAGGAATCTCTCCGCCAGTTCTGAGGGAACCATTGTTCCGATTATCAAGGTAAATTTTTTTATTTTTTTATTATTTTATTTATTTTTTTAGGTCCTTTAGCAATGTAATCTTCTTTGGGGAATAGTAGAGACTGGCGTTTGCTGGACAGGATTGCCTAACACCTTCCAACCCCTTAACGTGATCCCTAGACCCGTATTTTCTTTCATAGATTAATGTTATTTACCTTTTAGAGTCAATGTTCGGTTCGTAGACCGGAATAACAAGGTGGTGACTCCCAAACCTCAAAAATCAAAAGCGGATCCACGCAACCCGCCGATCGAGGGCGCTTTCAATGACGACTCCACTGGGGATTATTGAGGATCAAACTTGAAAACTCCCAAGTATGGGAACATTGCCATTTAGACCTAGTTTTTTATATTTGTTTTGTTTATTTTTAGTTTATTTGATTCGTTTATTTCTGAGATTGAATTATATTCTCTCAGCATCATTTTTAATGTATTATTATGAAAAATTATTTGCTATGATTCAATTTAGGGATATTTGGAATGACCCTAAATAATGCAGGATATCAAAAGGATTTGATCCATTTTTATTGTTTTGATTATTTTTGGGTTTGTATTATCCTTTATTGGTACCCTTTGGTTCAATTTTAGATATTTTAGATTTGGCATATAATTTTTTCTTTTTGGTTCAATCGAGAGTCATTTAGAATGACCCTAAATAATGAAATATTCAAATTGACATATGAATTGAGGACGGAATAATGGTGGTTGGGATGAGAGTTATGATTTTTTTTTTTTTAAATGTTGGATGAATTTTTTTTAGCACATTACTAGGCATAGGCGGCGAGTTGTGAAAATAAATTATTTATGAGTGATGTGATAGGAAATAAAAAAAATTGTCTTTTTAATATTGTTCGTGATGATAAGAGAATTCAAAAAAAAAGTTAAAAAAATGTTTTAAAAAAATGTTTAAAAAAAAAACATTTAAAAAAAAACGTTAAAAAAAATCGTTAAAAAGAAAAGAAAAAAAAAAACGTTTAAAAAAAAAGTTTTAAAAAAAAACATTTTAAATAAAAAAAAATTTAAAAAAAAAGTTAAAAAAAAACGTTTAAACAAAAAAAAAAAACATTTAAAAAAAAAAATTTTTAAAAAAAAAATTTATTTCAACATTTTTTATTTTAAACAATATTCAATTTTTCTTTTTAAAAACAAATGGAACAATTTTGTTAAAACTGAATTCAATATTTCTTTATTTCTTTAAATTAAAAAAAAAAAAAGTCATAACTCCTCATCTCTACAATTATCGATCTACCCTCAATTCAATGTTCATAGAAATCTTAAATTATTTTTAGCCACCCAAACTGATCCCCAATTGGACAATAAGAAAAAATTTTGCGCCTGTCTCAATGATTAATATTATTTCCATACTATTCTAATTGATTGATCGTCATTGCTCTTTGTTTCACTTCCCAGATTGATTGCCATTAGATATGCCATGATCTTGATTGTTATACACTTTGATGTGCGTGTCGTTATGTGGATCTCAATGCTATGGATTTTATGTGATGTCCAAATTTTGATTGGTTTGATTTGGCCCATGGGCCCATTTGTTTGAAAAAGGCCCCAAGCACACCTTACCCTGTTTTGCACACACCACTTGCACGTTTACTGTTTTGCACACTTGCATGTCCCAATATTGCCAACGTGGCACTAGTGCTTGGCCCGGTTTCTTCGGAGATGCGATGTCATTCATGAAAATCACAACTCCAGTCATGTACCTTAAGGTATATCAAACTGGGGCATCAGTACCGTCTGCTCAGGTGACTCTGAAAGGTATATCGATGCACCCAGGCTGGAGCAACCTGAGCCTTTGACCTATTGTGAGCAACACGGTCACATGTCCCGTTTGCCAACGTAGTACTAGTACGTGGTCGGTCCCCTCGTGAGATGCCAAATCATTTATGAAAGCTACAACTCTTGACTATTACCCATAGGTATATCAAAGATGATCCAAGTACATCAGTTGCACTTCTTGATCAAAATCAGTACCTAAGTGAGATCCTGCTCCGATGTACTATAGTACTAGAAGGATAGACTACGTTTATTCTAGAAAAGAAGTGATTTAAGAGTGCCTATGCTCAAGCATCACGCGCCACCCTCTGATCTGGGGATTAAACTGACTGCTTTTGACTTCAGAGAAGTGGGTTGAAGTTTTAAATTATCACCTATAAAATCAAGTCACCACATACCGTCTGATTGAGTACGCTCGAGAGGTATATAGGTGTACTTGGGCAAGGGTAGCCAAATAAATTGCATTGAACATAGTAAACCTAGAGTCTAGGAGCCTTCCTATATGTCACAACCCGAACTGACTATGGGTGTTCCCGGGTTGCTCTATTTAATCCAACCCAAAGGTAAGTGACTAGATCGATTCACACTACTTCAATCCAACCCGTAATACCGATCCCACCCAGTAAATTTAATTGATGAGACATACTGACCAATATCAAATTAAGTTAGTTAGCCCAATTGGTAAATGAATCTTATAAATCAACACATGGACCGATTGGATTAATTAGCTTAAAAAAATAGTTGATGAAGTGATTCAAGTAGAATATTTAGATCTATTGGGTCAAACCTACCCAAATTCAAATGGGTAGATGGTCCCAATCACCTCGTATCGGCCAATTTAATTCAATGGACTGAATATTTCATATTTAATAAGATCAGGATCAGTAAAAAAATCATATTAATGGATGTACTGATTAGTACAATCTGGATCTTACTTTTAGAAAATCGTACAGTCCTTAATCGTGATTCAAAATTTTCTAAGATTCATGATCAATTGGTAAATCATCTTCATGTAATGTTTCGTAATCGGAATATTTCATCGGTTAGAGTTTTTGAATCTAGGGGGCTAACCAATGCTATTAAGAGGGACCTCTATTTCTAATTGCTAAAAGCCTACTCCACCTTTGATATGGTTTCAGAATTATCATTGCACCTAAGCTCAATTTTCCACCGCCTAGTTAGGTTTGGAAGTCCGGTCAACTAAAAGAAACGTTAGTACCAAGTCAACAATAAAAAATGGCCCTTGAATCTCTAAAAATTACAATTGTTCCCTGAAGATCACATTGCCTCAATCCTGCTAGTTATAAGAAATATCCAGAGTCCTCAGCCTATAGTCAAGTCCGTTGTGTGTGGGTGAAAGCGCCCTCGACCTGCGGGGTGCGCGGATCCGCTTTTGACCCTTGAGGTTTGGGAGTCGCCACCTACTTATTACGGTCTAGGAACCGAATACTGACTCTAAACGGATAAAGAAACTAATCTACTAAAGAAAAAATTGAATCTTGAGATCACATTACGGGGTTGGAAGGTGTTAGGCACCAACCCCGCCCGGCCAATGCCAGTCTCTACTTATCTCAAATAAGACTACATTGCTAACAAAAACCTAGATAGAAAAAATAAAAGAGATTTTACCTTCGAACGCAACGGTTCTATTCCCTCAGATTTGATAAAACTACTCCTTGTACCGTACTCCTTACTTCGTTCCGTCTCCGGATCTGATTTCGGATCTCAGAGGCAAGGTATCTCTTCCTTAGATCTAGATTCTTGGAATTTTGTTATCAATTTTGGGGTGTTTTTGAAGGGCTTCTGGGTATTTTTCAAGCTAAAGTCGAAGTATGGGTGTTAGGTAAGGAGTTGAGACTTCAAAATTAGGATTTGTGGGAGGTTAGGGAAGCTTTTTTACCTACTTCTCTTAGGGTTTTTGATTTGATACGAAAATAGGATGTGGAGGCTCCTATTTATAAAGTTTTTTAGAAGAATTAGGGTTTCTTTTAGGGTTTTGACTTTAGTCTTATGAGGTTGACTTAGTCTTTAGGGTTTTAATTTAGGGTTTTGACTTTAGTCTTATGGGATTGACTTGATTAGTTTAGATTAAGGTTTCGATTTAGGGTTTCGACTTTAGTCTTATGAGATTGACTAAATTAGTTAAGATTAGGGTTTTGACTTTAGTCTTACGAGATTGACTTTAATACTTTGACTTTAGTCTTTCTTGATTGACTTTTTAATATCTTGACTTTAGTCTTACTAGATTGACTTTAATTTTTGGAGAACCCCATTTTATTATATCCTTAATTCTTTGAGCGCCCAGATAGAGGGGTCCTCGAATAAATATCCTGGCAACCATCAACAATTTTACCTGAAAACCTAATTGATCTATTTTTTTGGTTCAAATTTTTAAATTAAGTTTATTAATGTTTCACTTTACATTATTTAATGATTTATTTATTAATTTTAAAAAATTTAATTATTAAAATTATAAAATTACCGTTTTGCCCTCGGAGAGGATTTTTTACGTTTTAAGTCGTTTTTCAATGTTCCAAGATGTTTTGGAATCAATTTTTCATAAAGAATTCGATGGGAATGTTGGTTTTTGTCATTTATGAAGTTTTTTGTATGAAATGGTCGTGAACTTTATGAGGGGCATTTTCATAATTTAGAAGAATCTTGTGAAACTTGGCGAAATGATTTATTTGGTTTCAATTTGTTATTTTATCTATTTGAATGACTTTTCCTAATCGTAACGTAGGCTCTAGGGTTGTTTTGATGTTAGGGGTATTTTAGTAATTTGATCATTTTTAGTGATTTTTAACGTGAAGATTCTTTTTGGTCTGCAAGATGATGATTTCTATGTTTCTAAGGTCGTATTTTCCTAGCGTAGCATGGTTTCTAAGGTTTTGTCAGTTCGAGATACCAAATTTGGATTTCTGAAACATATCTGGTAACAAAATAAAGCGTTGGAATAAACATCCATCATTGGAAACCGTTGCGATCGAGTTGACGAGTTGATTAATCAGGCGAGTGTAAAAATGGGGTGTCTACAGATGTCCCTCTTTGACAGAGGGTTGAAGCAAACTAGATAGCAAATCTATTTTGGTAGATAGTACGATATCCGAATGCCAAAGCTAGTGATAGTTCATTTTGCAGCCTGATTTAGCAATTCGTTAGGGTGTTCGGATCCTTCAGGGTAAAGCTCTCCCCGAATTAAAAGAATGTCAGGTCCTTGAGCACAAGCTCTCACTGGTAGTATCAGATCCTTGAATTTTAGAAAATTGTCTTTGACTGATATAACAACTGTGTAAGTGTGTGGACTTAAAATCTGAGATGAATTTCAAAGAGTTTAAGTTGGAAATGACTCAAATTTGAGCATGAAGTGAATATAAATTGAGTTAAACTGAGCATAATTCCGAGAATAATTCGAGAAACCCTTGGTGGTATTTGAGCATAATTCCAAGAAAACCCTCGGCGACATCTGAGCATAGTTCCGAGAAAACCCTCGGCGGTAACTGAGCATAATTTCGAGAAAACCCTCGGCAGCATCTGAGCATAATTTCGAGAAAACCCTCGGCGGTAATTGAGCATAATTCCGAGAAAATCCTCGGCGGTATCTGAGCATAATTCCGAGAAAACCCTCGGTGGTAACTAAGCATAATTCCGAGAAAACCCTCGGTGGTATCTAAGCATAATTCTAAGAAAACCCTCGACAACATCTGAGCAAAGTTCCGAGAAAACCCTCGGTGGCATTTGAACATAATTCCAAGAAAACCCTCGGCGGTAACTGAGCATAATTCCGAGAAAACCCACGGCGGCATCTGAGCATAATTCTGAGAAAATCCTCGGTGCTAATTGAGTATAATTCCGAGAAAACCCTTGGCGATATCTAAGCATAGTTCCGAGAAAACCTTCGGCGGTAACTGAACATAATTCCGAGAACCCCCTCGCCGGCATCTGAGCATAATTCCGAGAAAACCCTCGGCGGTAACTGAGTATAATTCTGAGAATACCCTCGACGACATCTGAGCATAATTTCGAGAAAACCCTCGGCGGTATCTGAGCATAATTTCGAGAAAACCTTCGGTGGCGTCTGAGCATAGTTCCGAGAAAACCCTCGGCGGTAATTGAGCATAATTCCGAGAAAACCCTTGGCGGCATCTGAGCATAATTCTGAGAAAACCCTCAGCGGTAACTGGCTGAGTAAAACTGAGAATGAAGGAATAAATCTGGGAAGAATGCCCCATCTCCTATTCTAAGTGAGAGGGTTATGAGTTAATCTCTAGGCAAAACCAAATGTGAGATCCAAAATACTTTTTTTTGACCCAAAAGTTTTATGAATTTAAAACCTAAGTTTTTATTTCTTTTTGAACCTCAAGGGTTTTCCAAAAAACTGTTATCAAGAGGGTAACCTTAAGTTTGGGATTCCCATCATCTTTTAGGATTAACATTGCTAAAAAATAAAATGCCCCTGGTTTGATAAGAAATATGGCACTGGAGATAATTGAATACATCAAGTAAAATAAAAAAATGACCCTAGTATAAGGGGAAACTACATATTAGAGGAAAAAGAAAAAAAATGCCCCTTGTTTGAAGGTTTAAAATATTTGATTACCACAAACGCAATAAAGATCCAACTTTTTATTTTGATTAATTTTATTGAAGATTTTGAGTTAGGCTCAAGAGAACAAAAATATTTCCTTTTAAGACTCATCTTAGAATTCATCCTTCTCTCCCTTAGTTCACTTGGGGAAGTAAGAATTTTCAGATCGATCAAGGAACTTATCAATGACTCAGAACGGATAAATAAACTAATCTACTAAAATAGATATGGGTTCAGGGATCACGTTACAGGGTTGGAAGGTATTAGGCACCAACCCCGCCCGGCCAATGCCGGTCTCTACTTATCCCAAATAAAACTACAATGCTAATAAAAAGACCTAGATAAAAAAGATAAAAGAATTTTACCTTCGAACGCAACGGTTCTATTCCCTCAGATCTGATAAAACAACTCCTTGTACGGTACTCCTTGCTTCATTCTGTCTCCTGATCTGATTTCTGATCTCTGAGACAAGGTATCTCTTTCTTAGATCTGGGTTCTTCGGATTTTTTTACAGATTTCTGGGTGTTTTTTAAGGGCTTCTAAGTGATTTTAAAGCTAAAATCAAAGTATGGGTGTTAGGTAAGGACTTGGGACTTCAAAATTAGGGTTTGTGGGAGGCTAGGGAAGCTTTTTGACCTACTTCTCTTAGGATTTTTTATTTGATACGAAAATAGGGTGTGGAGGCTCCTATTTATAAAGTTTTTTAGAAAAATTAGAATTTGATTAGGGTTTCTTTTAGGGTTTTAATTAAGATTTTGACTTTAGTCTTATGAGGTTGACTTAGTCTTTAGGGTTTTAATTTAGGGTTTTGACTTTAGTCTTATGAGATTGACTTGATTAGTTTAGATTAGGATTTTGATTTAGGGTTTTGACTTTAGTCTTATGAGATTGACTTAATTATTTAAGATTAGGATTTTGACTTTAGTCTTATGAGATTGACTTTAATACTTTGACTTTAGTCTTTCTTGATTGACTTTTAATATCTTGATTTTAGCCTTACTTGATTGACTTTAAGATTAACTTTATTCTTACTTGATTGACTTTAATTTTTGGAGAACCCCCTTTTATTATATCTTTAATTCTTTGGGGCACTAGATGGAGGGGTCCTTGAATAAATATCCTCGCAACCATCAACAATTTTGCCTAAAAGCCTGATTAATCGATTTTTTTGATTCAAATTTGTAAATTAATTTTATTAATGTTTCACTTTACATTATTTAATGATTTATTTATTAATTTTAAAATTTTAAAATTTTAAAATTTTAAAATTTTTAATTATTAAAATTATAAAATTACCATTTTACCCTTGGAGAGGATTTTTTACGTTTTAAGTCGTTTTTCAATGTTCCAGGATGTTTTGGAATCAATTTTTCATAAGGAATTCGATGGGAATGTTGGTTTTTGTCATTTATGAAGTTTTTTGTATGAAATGCTCATGAACTTTATGAGGGGCATTTTCGTAATTTTGTCGAATCTTATGAAAATTGGCAAAATGATTTATTTGATTTCGATTTGTTATTTTATGTGTTTGAATGAGTTTTCCTAATCGTAATGTAGGCTCTAAGGTTATTTTGATGTTAGGGGTATTTTGATAATTTGGTCATTTTTAGTGATTTTTATCTTGAAGATTCTTTTGGTCTGCAAGATGATGATTTCTATGTTTCTGGGGTCGTATTTTCCTAGCGTAGCGTGGTTTCTAAGGTTTTGTCAATTCGAGATACCACATTCGGATTTCTGAAACAAATCTGGTAACAAAATAAAGCGTTGGAATAAACATCCATCATTGGGAACCGTTGCGATCGGGTTGACGAGTTGATTAATTAGGCGAGTGTAAAAATAGGGTGTCTACAGTGGATAATTTTCTTTCATGAGTTTTGAATCAAGTTTTTTTTTCAATTCATCAATATCATGTTTTCTTTAGATCGAGTCTACTCTTTTTCTATTGAGTCGAGTTAGTTTGTTAAGTAAATATCATGTTTTCTTTTTCTATCGCCCCTTCTAAATTTTATTGGATAAAGAAAATTTTTGAATACCTCGAGCGCATTAACGAATTAACTAATAATCTGACTTCAAGGATATATTTTTCTCTTGAATAAGAAGATAAGGGTTGGGCTCAACAACTTTCAATCAGAAAGTAATGGTCATTAAACTTTAGAACAAAAAATAATTTCCAAGAAATTCAGAAAAAAACAATCCTATCCCTAGAAGAACATGAGGGGATAATGAATTTACTCAAAAATTTCAAAAGACTTGTTCGCGTGATCTGATGAGGATATGTTAGGTGCAAGCTTGGGTGTTGTTCAACACGGAATAGATACTCGCCCGATGAGATGAAAATGTCAACAGAGATATTATAAAATGTATCAGTGCCATCCTCATTGCATTTTGAGTTGCAAATCACGTATTAACAACCGATATAGGGGTACCTTTTGAACCAATCTCTGATAATGGGTCGTACTTCAAAGCTTAAGTCATTACTCTATATTCAAAGTTCAAGATCCGGCATCACAAATCATCCCCTTACCGTCCTCAGATTAATGGAGCAGTTAACACAGCTAGTAAGAGTCTTAAGATAATCATCGTGAAAATGTGTCAATCACACCAAGATTAGTCGGAAAAGCTACCATTCACACTATGGAGGTGTCGTACTTCAAATACAGTCTTCCACTGGAACTATTCTCTACTCCTTAGTATATGGCATGGAAGCAGTCTTGCCAGTTGAAATGAAAATCCCATCTCTTAGGGTCATGTTATTGTAGACACCCCATTTTTTGCATCCGCCTGATTAATCAAGTCATCAACCCGATCGCAAAAATTCCCAATGATGGATGTTTATTCCAGTGCTTTATTTTGTCACCAGATGTGTTTTCAGAAATTCGGATGAGGTATCTCGAACTGACAAAACCTTAGAAACCACACTACGTTAGGAAAATACGATCCCAGAAACGTAGAAATTATCATATTGCAGACCAAAAAGAAGCTTCACGATAAAAATCACTAAAAATGACTAAATTACCAAAATACCCCTAACATCAAAACAACCTTAGAGCTTACATTACGCTTAGGAAAACCCGTTCAAACACATAAAACGACAAATCGAAACCAAATAAATCATTTCGCCAATTTTAACAAAATTCAACAAAATTACAAAAATACCCCTCATAAAATTCATGACCATTTCACACAAAAAATTTCATAAATGATAAAAACCAACATTCCCATTGAATTCCTTACGAAAAATTGATTCCAAAATGTCTTGGAACATTGAAAAACGACTTAAAACGTAAAAAATCCTCTCCGAGGGCAATGATAATTTTACAATTTTAATAATTAAAATTTTTAAAATTAATAAATAAATCATTAAATAATGTAAAGTGAAACATTAATAAAATTAATTATAAAATTTAAATCAAAAAATTGATCAATCAGGCTTTCAAGGAAAATTGTTGATGGTTCGCAAGATATTTCTTTAAGGACCCCTCCATTTGGGGGTCCAAAGAATCAAAGATATAATAGAGGGGGGTTCTCCAAAAATTTAAAGTCAATTAAGCAAGACTAAAGTCAAGATATTAAAGTCAATCAAATAAGACTAAAGTCAAAATTAAAGTCAATTAAGTAAGACTAAAGTCAAGTATTAAAGTCAATCTCATAAGACTAAAGTCAAAACCCTAAATCAAAACCCTAATCTAAACTAATCAAGTCAATCTCATAAGACTAAAGTCAAAACCCTAATCTAAACTAATCTAGTCAATCTCATAAGATTAAAGTCAAAACCCTAAAGACTAAGTCCATCTCATGAGACCAAAGTCTAAACCCTAATTGAAACCCTAAAAGAAACCCTAATCAAATCCTAATTCTCCTAAAAAACTTTATAAATAGGAGCCTCCACACCCTATTTTCGCATCAAAGAAAAAACCCTAGGAAAAGTGGGTGAAGAAGCCTACACAACGTCTCCAAAACCCTAATTTTGGAGTCCCAACTCCTTACCTAACACCCCTACTTCGATTTCAGCCTGAAAAACACCTAGGAACCTCTCAAAAACACCCCAAAAATCCACAACAAATTCGAAGCACCCAGATCCAAGAAGGAGATACCTTACCTCGGATATCAGAAATCAGATCCGGAGATAGAACGAAGTAAGGAATACGGTACAAGGAGCCGTTTTCACCAGATCTGAGGGAATAGCACTTTTGTAGATCGAAGGTAAGATTTTTCATTATTTTTTAATCTAGGTTTGTCATTAGCGATGTAGATTTATTTGGGATAAGTAGAGACCTGCATTGGCCAGGCGGGGTTGGTGCCTAACACCTTCCAACCCCGTAACATGATCCCCGGATTTTGATTTTCTGTAGCAGATTAGTTCATTATCCGTTTTAGAGTTAGTTTGGTTCCTAGACCATAATAACTAGGTGGCGACTCCCAAATCTCAAGGGTCAAAAGCGGATCCGCGCACCCCGCGGATCGAGGGCGCTTTCAGTGGCAACTCCGCTGGGGACATTGAGGATCAAACTTGAAAAACCCCAAGTATGGGAGCATCGCTAAAATAACCTAGATTTATTATTATTATTATTTATTCTTTGTTTGTTTGTTTATTCATTATTTGCATTTTTGTTTTTCAAGTTATGTTTTTGTTTTGTTCAATTATTGAGCATGCCATTTTTGACCTTAGATATGTGGCTTCGGTATATTATTCTTGTGAGTTAATGAAGGGCCGTCTAAGGTGATCTTAAATAATGCGATATTTCAATATGGATGATTTTATTGAGGACGGGATGTTGATAGTTGGACAATAAAATTTTTCAAATGCATGGGCAGATTTTTCTTTTATTTAAAAAAAAAAAAGAGCTTTAGTGTGTGCTTGATCTGTTGCTTGATTTTTTTTTTTATTTTTATTATTATTATTTTTTTTAAATATATAAAATTTTCTCTTGCAAGCCGTGCTGTCCATTGATAGCAAGAGGAAAAGAAAGAAGAATGAAATAATGAAAAACAATGTTTTGAGAGGTTCTGTGACTTAGGAACCAATCTTCGTTTTTAGTTATTGGGTGGTGTGTCCCAAGTGAAAATTGGTTTTTAATGGATACATTTTTTAAAAAAATCACTTTCTCTTTGTTATTTCTTCTCTGCCAAAGAGTTTTTATCGTCTCCAAATAGAGACCGACTGCTCTTAAAAAGAAAAAACCCAACTCTGGTTTTTTTTGGTTGTCGACATCAACATCGGGCTTTAACAAGTGGAGCCCGAGCGAAATCTCTATTGATCTCTCCGCTGAGATGAGCCACTACATTAACTTACTTTTCTGTATCAAAGGAGAATGTTTGGGAGCTGAAGAAGAAACAGTGGTGATCTTAATCTTCAAGCTTGTTTCAGTAAGGTTTGCTTGAAGATCGGTGACGGTTTGAGTTTGTAATTGAAAAGGTTACTATTTGATTCAAAAGTATTTTCTGGGTTCAATCTTCGTGGAGAGGAAAACGAGGAGACTAACAGGGAATAGAGCTGATAGCAACTTTGATTGTGGTCGAAATAGTTGTTGCTTATATTTTGAAGTAAAAACGTCAATATGGCTAAATACGGATGGAGAAGATGGTGTGAAGATTAAATAAAATTTTCATTTTTTTTACTAAGGACACACCCCCTTTTTATTAAAAACGATGATTAGCTGTTATGGTTAACAACAACCTACCAAATTACCTACTGTTTTATTTTTATTTTTTTATTATTTTTCTCTCCACTGTTTTTGCTTGTTGTCCTTTAATAATAATAATTATTATTATTATTATTTAAAATGTGTGTTCTTTTAAGTTTGTTTATAAAAAATAAAAAATCGATTTGTTTTTTTTTTTTTAAATGCCTCATTTTTTTATTTTCCTTTTCTCTCTATCAATTTGTTTAAAAATCATCATAACTTCTCATCCCGACAATTGTTATGTCGTTCTTAATCCAATATCCTCAAAAATATTAATTTGATTAAGGCCACCCAAAAATGACCCTTGATTAGACTATAAAAATTACAAAAATGGCGCCTATTGCAACGATCGGATCTAGTCGATTATCATATGCCATATTCATTGATTAATTTGCCATTATTGATGTATGAAGGTAATGTGCATGTTTAAACTTTAAATGGGACCATATTATTAATTTATGTTAATTGCATATCTAACATGCCATAATCTTGTTTGAGATACATGCTTGATGATGATCATAATGTTGATGTGATGGAATGTGATTGGATTGGTATTTAATATTCATGCCACATCAATGTTGTGATGGTTTGATAAGGCCCATGGGCCCATTTGTTTGAAAAAGGCCCCGGGAACACCCCACCCTATGTTGCACACACCACATGCATGTTTACTGTTTTACCCACTTACACGTCCCATATAGCCAACGTGGCACTAGTGCGTGGCCCAGTCTCTTCGGAGATGCGACGTCATTCATGAAAACCACAACTCCAGTCACGTACCTTAAGGTATATCAAACTGGGGCATCAATACCATCTGATCAGGTGATTCTGAGAGGTATATTGATGTGCCCAGGCTGGAGCAACCTGAGCCTTTGACCTATTGTGAGCCACACAGTCACATGTCCCGATTGCCAACGTAGTACTAGTACGTGGTCGGTCCTCTCGTGGGATGCCAAACCATTTATGAAAGCTACAACTCTTGACTCGTACCCGTAGGTATAAAAGATAATCTAAGTATATCAATTGCACTTCTTGGTCAAAACCGGTGCCTAAGCAAGATCTTGCCCCGCTGTACCCTACTGTACGAGGGGGATAGACTACGTCTATTCTAGACGAGAGGTATTTAAGTGGGCCCTTGCTCAGCATTGTGCGCTACCTCTCAACTGGAGATTAAACTGGTTGTTTTTGGCTTCAGAGAAGTGAATTGAGGTTTTAGATTATCACATATACGGTATATTAAACAAAGTCACCACGTATCGAAAGGTATATAGGTGTGCTTGGGCAAGGGTGGCCAGATAAAAATGCATTGCACGTAGTCAGCTTAGAGTCAAGAAACCTTCCCTGTAGGTCACGACTCGAACTTATCATGGGTGTTCCCGGGTTGTTCATTGAATGGAATCTTTGAGACTTTGTGATTGATGATGAGATCAGAGTGTGTGGTTGTCCTCAAGGATCAAAAATTTTGTTTTTGAAAATTAAAATAGGTGCACCGACCCAATAAAGAATCCATGCTTTTACAATAATGACCCAGTCCATCCTGATCCAACAATCATGATGGACTGGGCCATTTTAAGTCAAAATGAAAATTGAATTTTCAAAGAAGAAAAGGAAAATATTTTCCAGAAAAGAATGTTTGCCAAAAGAAGTATTCTCTAAAAAAGAAATGTTTTCCAAGAAAAAAATATTTTTCAAAAAAATGTTTTCAGTAAGAACAAGATTCTCCGAAAGGAAAATGAACATTTTACACGGACCTTGGAAGAGTACTAAAATACCCTTTTGTGTCAAACGAGGATGCTAGTCGCAGGCGATAACCCAATCGATCAGTTAGTCAAAACGACCGCCATAGGAATGCACCCTGTAGAGAAGATCAATTTTGGGAGATTCATGTTGAGGAGTGCTCTTTACTTCCATGAGTTTGAGATAGACTGGAACCTCTTACGCACTATGGCTAAGCGATGGAACCCCTACCTTCATATATTCCATATGGGGTATATGCATTTGTACCCCACTCACGAGGATTTTTGTGGCATCATGGGGATATCCACTTCAGGACCTCTAGTCAGACCCTCATTGAAGACCGGATATTCTGGTGACCTTGCCACAGGACTGAACATTTCCAAGGAAGAAGCCAAGGCCTTAGTTCATAACGGGATATTGGACTTAGTACCTTTACTGGGCCCGTATCGCTCCCGTAGTCACCTTATCAATGTAAAACCCGAAGCCTGGCGAGCTACTAGAGATTATCGATTGTGTCTAGGAATCCTAGCCCAATACATGCTGACCTCCAATAGTGATGGCCAAACTATCCCTGAGTCCTTCATAGATATAGCCTCACAACTCTCAAGGAAAGTCAACCCAGTACCTCTCATCCTAGCTGAAACTTTCTCAGGTTTAGATGCCATAAAAAATGGTGAGCGGGAAAGCTTCAAAGGAAGCCCCTACTTACTCTATATGTGGTTTTGTGATCGTCTCAAAATTGTAGATGTTCCCTCAAACCTCGAATATGGGCCAAAACACTTTTTTAAGAGAAACCTGTTTGTGCGTCACAACTCAGTCAAAGCTTGGAGTAAATGGTTAGATTCTCGCCTTGCCTGTCATATCGATTTTAGGTGCCTTTGGTGGATGACTGATCCCCCTGTTCTAGGAACCAAAGGATCATACTATGTCCGTCTGATTGGTTTAGAAGAAACATCTTTTTACCATCCTAATTTGATCCCAGAACAGTACGACGTACCCAAAGAGTTATCTTTACCTCAGCACAAAGCCTTCTTCCCCCTCGAGCCTTTGACTGAAAAGTTAGTACACCTCATTGAGAAAGCTTGGAACAAGCGCACCTTAGGGTATTCAGACGGAACAGCAGAATTCAAAGAGCCAGTTGTTAGAGCCAAGAGGGTCAAGCCTGACAGCAATCCTGATGACCATCAAGACAAAGCCAAGCGTCCATGTAAAAATAGTTCAAGTCAAATTTGTTGAAAGATGTTTTTAATGAGAACATTTATTTGTCAATCGTTTTCAATAAAGCTATTTTTTCTTTCAAATAAATATTGATTTCTTCTTTCAAATAAATATTGATTTCTTCTTTAAATATTCATTATGTGAATGGATTGGTGCACAAACCTCAATAAAATGATTCTTTAAAATGTTATCAAGAGGGTAATACTGAAATTGACTAAATCTACCTTTGATGGGGTCATATAGGATTATCATTGCGCTCAAACTCAAGTGTCCACCTCCTAGTTGGAGTCGTAAGTCTAATCGGTTAGAACGAGCTACGGTACCAAGTCAACAAGCAGAGATGGCTTCAGAATCTGAACTTACAGAGATCCGTAAGATCTTGGCAGCCTTTGCCAATGATATCACCAGTATAAAGGGCAAAGTGGAAGTGCTAGAACTAAATGATCCAAAAGGAAAGAAAGTAGAAGAAAGACGTCCACGTGAAGTCTTCGAACTCGACGGAGATGAAGAATATGTCGATGAAAATCCGATGTTAGCTAACAGAATGTCTCAATTAGAGTCGACTATGAAAAGTATAAAAGGCATCGATGAAATTACAGCAGGTATTGAAGCTCTGAACCGCATCCCTAGAATCCATCTGCCCGAGAAGTTCGTGATGCCAGAAATGGACAAGTTTAGTGGTATAGGGTGTGCAAAAACACATCTTAAGGTATATGTTACTAACATGCGCACTATGGGGCTCAGTGACGAACATATGACGTTGTTGTTTCAGAGAACTTTATCAGGGTCAGCACTACGTTGGCTAATGTCTAAAGATCCAGTTACTGTGGGCACCTGGGAGAGCATGTCAAAGGCCTTCTGGCATCAGTATAAGTACAGCACCGAGATTGTTACTTCAAGAAGAGGTTTGGAGGCAACTAAGCAGAGAATTGGGGAGACATTTACTGATTTTATTGGTCGTTGGAGGGCCAAGGCTGCCCAAATGTGGGATAGACCGTCAGAGAAAGAACAAGTAGCGATTATCCTAAAGAACCTCTCGCAAGGATATGCTCAACACTTAGTGGCCCAATATCTCCCTACTTTCGAGTCATTGTTACAAGCCGGAAACCAACTCGAGGATGCACTTGCCTCCGGGATTCTTTCTAACCCCTCGGATAACAAGCTTAAGAAACCCTATGTTTCTAAACCTAGCACCAACCATGTCTATATAGCAAACACGTCAGCTATCCCAGCTCAACCCCCAGTCCGAACTAATAACCAGGCTCACCAAAGTCAACCTCGAACACCGCGTCAATTTACCAATCTAGGGATGAGTCTCACTGTAGCTTTTCACAAATTGGTGAAAAAATGGCTTCTTACCCCTATCCAACCCCGACCTTTACCTAATCCCTTGCCAGCTGGACACAATTCTAACTTGTTCTGCGAGTTCCATCAAAATCCTGGCCATCACACGAATCGATGTATAACCCTACGTCATGTCATTCAAAACCTGATTGACAACAAGAAGGTCACAATCCCTAGCCCACCGAATGTCACCACTAATCCATTACCTGCCTATCAACCTCCACCAACCCTGAACATAGTTTCTCACACACCATTGCCATTCGATCCTGTCTCTCTTATCCATCCCATTAAAGTCAAACCGCCTAGTTACCCCCTTGCCGGGATAGCCTTCACTGATGAGGTTTTCACCACAAACTATGAACCATTTGATTTAACCTCAGATGATACGTATTGTTTATCCCCACCTCGATACAGTAGCCCCGCATTCACCAATTACCTGTTGGCCCAGATGAACTTAAAAAGCCCTGTACTTTTGACAGATGAAGATCCATACTTGCTGACTGAAGAAGATGAACCTTATCCTCTCTCCTGTAATGAAGTTAGACATATGACTCGAGGAGGAAGAGTTTTTAAGCCACAAGAACTCTGTGTTGATAATCCGGCAACTTTGGCAAGAAAAGAAAAAGCAGATCCTATCACAGAAAATATTGAAGAAGATAACTCCGTGATCAAGCAACTGAAGAGATCAGGAGCCAATATCTCAGTCTGGGGTTTACTTATGGCTTCCACTGCCCATAGGGAGGCTGTTCTCAAAGCATTAAGTATGGCCCAAGTCTCCCTTGACACTTTTTCAGATCAGCTGGCCAACATAGTAGGGGCGACTTATGTGGAGAATATCTTATCCTTCTCAGACTCCGATCTCCCAAAGGAAGGAGTAAACCACACTAAGCCATTGCACATCACAGTTGACTGTAACGGGATGAGGGTACCTCTGGTATTGATCGATAATGGGAGTGCATTGAATGTTTGCCCTTTGAAGACCGCCACTTACCTTGGGTTTAAAACTGAAGATCTCAAGCCCACTAATCAAGGGGTTAGGGCCTATGATAACACTAAAAGGGACGTACTGGGAATTCTACACCTTCGATTGTCCACGGGCATAGTTGAATTTCTGGCAGAATTTCAGGTCATAGACATCCAGTCATCCTTTAATCTGTTATTAGGAAGACCGTGGCTACACCAAATCAAAGCCATACCTTCCACGCTGCACCAGAAGGTCAAGTTTATCAAAGAGTGGCTAGTGATTACTCTCCATGGAGAAGCTGAAATTGTAGGGATCATAAATAGTACTGAAGCTAAGGATGAGCCACTGCTTGAGATTCAGCCAGAACAACAGGGAGTAGAGCTCAGTGGGTTCGAGTTTGAAAAGATATGCTCAGTCCAATGGGATCCAACCATGAAATAATATTTTCCAATGGAAAATACCTCTAACTGCAACATGGCCAATATATTCAAGAAAATGAGATTTTTCCCTGGTATGGGCTTAGGGCGCAAGTAACAAGGTATTAAAGAGGCACCAGTTATTAAAGAGGCCATCGGCACATTCGGGCTAGGATATAAGCCTACTAATAAAGATTGGGCCCAATACTGGAAAATAAAGTGGGACAAGGCGATTGCGAAAAGGCAAAGACGCACCACGGATCTTATCAAAATGAAGCCTTATCGTAAGACCCTTAATGGCTATTTCGTGAAGGAAGGAGAAGATTTCCGTTACTGTGGGTTCCCCGAGCCATTCATTGACCACATCACAGGTACGCGTCTGCCGGGGTTTGAGATCTTCTTTGGTATGGATTGGCCTAAAGAGGAAGCAAGCACAGAAGATGAAGAGAAGAAAATTGAAGACTGACAGCTCATTCTAGACTCCCTCAACATTGACCAGTTATTTATTGAAAATCATAGTGTTCTGGTGTTGTCAACTGAGAAGGGGATCCCAAATCCTCAGTCGACAATCAAACCTGTTGTAGGGTGTCTCTCTAGTTATCATGTAATTAGTCCTGTGTTGCATGTCAAGACTGGGTCTGTCAGTCCCTTTAGTCCTGTTCGATCTGACATGCCAGATGAGTCATTTGTTTCTGCTGAGTCAGGTAAGTCCATTATTTCTGCTAAGTTAGTGAGTCTGTCAAGTCGGCAATGAGTCCTGTTACCCCATCTCCTTTTAATGAAATGAAAGAAATTTTCGATTACCCCGAGCGCAATAATAATTTAACTAATAATCAGACTTCGGGGGAGAATCTTCTGATGAAGAACCTCCCCCTGAAATAATCAAATTACTTGAACAAGAAAATGAACGTCGGGCTCAACCTCTAATGGAGGAAGTAGAGGTTATCAATCTCGGAACAAAAGAAAGTCCTCAAGAAATTCGGATTGCAATCACATTATCCCCCGACGAACGCAAAGGGATAGTAGACTTGCTCAGAGAGTTCAAAGACGTGTTCGCGTGGTCTTATGAGGATATGTCGGGAATAAGCACAGACATTGTTCAACATCGGATTCCGTTATATCCAGATGCTCGACCCATTAAACAGAAACTTCGACGTATGAAACCGGAATGGACTCTGAAAATAAAAGAAGAAGTTACGAAGCAGATTAACGCTGGATTCTTGGAAGTAGTAGAATGCCCTGAGTGGATTGCCAATGTCGTCCCAGTGCCGAAGAAGGATGGAAAAGTCAGGATGTGTGTGGACTTTAGAGATCTAAACAAAGCAAGCCCAAAGGATAGTTTTCCTTTACCACACATAGACGTTCTAGTAGATAGTACAGTAGGGCACGCTTTATTGTTCTTCATGGATGATTTTTCGGGGTACAATCAGATAAAAATGGATCCTCGAGATATGCAAAAGACGTTATTTATCACACAGTGGGGAACCTTTTACTACAAGGTTATGCCTTTTGGTCTGAAGAATGCCGGAGCCACTTATCAAAGAGCAACCATGACTCTACTACATGACATGATACACAAGGAAGTTGAAGTCTATGTAGACGATATGATAGTCAAGTCCAAAGAACGACTGGGGCATGTTGCTGCTTTAGAAAAAAATTTCACGAGGATTCAAAAGTATAAACTCCGCCTCAACCCGTAGAAATGTGTATTTGGAGTAACTTCTGGAAAATTGTTAGGATTTGTGGTCAGTCAAAGAGGGATCGAAGTAGACCCTGTGAAGATTAAAGTTATCCAAGATATGCCACCGTCGGAAACTGAAAAGTAAATTCGAGGTTTTTTAGGCAGAATCCAGTATGTTAGCAGATTCATCGCTCAACTCACCAACGTCTGCGAACCTATTTTCAAGCTTCTCAAGAAGAATGAACCAACAGTTTGGAATGAGCAATGTCAAAAGGCCTTCGACCAAGTCAAGGAGTATCTCTTGAACCTACCTATTTTGGTTCCACCCACACCAGGTGAACCACTTCTTCTTTATCTGTCAGTCACAGAAGAAGCTATGGGATGCATGCTGGCACAGTATGACAAAGATACTTGCAAAGAAAGGACTATCTACTACATCAGTAAGAAGATGTTAGAGTATGAACGAAAGTATTCAGCCCTGGAAAAAACTTGCTTGGCACTAGTATGGGAAACTCAGAGACTTCGACACTATATGCTATCTCACTCAATTATCTTGTTATCTCGAATGGATCCTCTCAAGTATCTTTTCGAGAAACCGACACTGACAGGGAGAACCGCACGATGGTTATTGTTGTTATCAGAGTTTGACATCACGCACGTTACACAGAAATCCATCAAGGGCAGAGCTATGGCAGAATACTTAGCAGATCACCCAGTAGCAGAAGGAATAAGGCCTATTGATCAGTTCCCAGATAAGAATATCTTACATGTTGAAGAAGAGCCTCAGAACCAAACATGGCAGTTGTATTTCGATGGAGCTGCCAATCAGAATGGGTATGAAATAGGGGCAGTCCTGTTTTCTCTGGAAGGATGCCACATTCCGATCGCTATTAAGTTAGCCTTCTCTAACACTAATAACACAGTCAAATATGAGGCATGCATCACTGGACTTGAAGCTGCGTTGAATCTAGGCATTACAGAAATCGAAGTCTTTGGGATTCAGCCTTGGTCATACACCAGTCATTGGAAGAATGGAAGACTAGAGACGAAAAGTTGAAGCCTTATCATGAGTATTTGTTAAACTTAGTAAGTAAGTTTGAAGCTATTCTATTCCAACACGTGTCAAGGAAAGATAATAGATTTGCTGACTCGTTAGTCACTCTATCTTCAATGATCCATTTACCTCTTGGCATGGAATTGAGGCCGATCACTGTTGAAGTCAAAGACAAACCTGCATATTGTTGTCAGATCAATATTGCTACTCGACTACCCGATGGAAAGTCGTGGTACACAGATATTAAAAAGGTGTTGGAAAAACAAGAATTTCCAGAAAAAACATCGAGGAAGGAACGACAAACCCTTTTAAGATTAGCATCTCAATTCATCCTGTGCGCAGGAAGTTTATACAAAAGGTCTTATGATGGGATTCATTTGTCGTGCGTCGATGAAGATCAAGCTAAACAGATAATGGTTGAACTACATTCAGGAGAATGCGGCCCTCACATGAGTGGGAAAATGTTAGCTAAGAAAATTATGAGACAAGGGTACTACTGGCCTACGATGGAAACAGATTGTCATCACATGGTCAAGACCTGCCACAAATGCCAAATACATGCAAATCTCATACATGTGCCACCTTCTCGATTAGTTGGTCTGACTTCACCATGGCCATTCTCAGTTTGGGGAATTGACATTATTGGTAAAATATAGCCTAAAGCATCAAATGGGCATGAATACATTTTGGTTGCTATCGATTATTTTACTAAGTGGGTCGAAGCTGCCTCTTATGCTGTCCTCACTGCATCTCAAGTTTCAAAATTTATCCAAACGAACATCATCAGTCGGTACGGGGTACCTGCGGAACTGATTTCTGATAACGGGTCACATTTCAAAGCGGAAGTTATTACTTTGTGTTCAAAGTTCAAAATCTCACATCACAAATCATCTCCTTACCACCCTCAGACTAATGGAGCAGTCGAAGCAGCTAATAAGAATCTTAAAACTATCATAAGGAAAATGTGTCAATCACATCGAGATTGGTCTGAAAAACTGCCATTTGCACTATGGGCATATCGAACTTCAATTCGATCCTCTACTGGAGCTACTCCCTACTCCTTAATGTATGGCATGGAAGCAGTTTTACCAGTTGAAATGGAAATTCCATCTCTGAGGGTCTTGTTGGAAAGTCAGTTGTCAGAAACAGATTGGGTTCGCCAGCTGTATGAAGAATTGAATTTGATTGAAGAAAAACGACTGAGAGCTTTGTATCACGTGCAAACTTATCAAAGAAGAGTTGCTCGTGCATTTGATAAAAAGTTCAAGGTTCGTCACTTACAAGTCGGGGATTTAGTACTCGAAGAGAATCGGGCACCTATCTTTGACCCTAGAGGGAAGTTCAAACCAAATTGGGGAGGTCCGTACATCATCAAGGAGATATTACCAGGAAAATCTGTCAGGCTTCAAGATCATGATGGAATCGAGTTACCAGAACCAACCAACCTTGACCAAATCAAACGGTACTACATTTAAGGAGGTCATTTTTGGCCGAATCAATTTTCCTATTACCTAATTCTTTATCTCCTTTCTCAACCCCTTTGCAGTCTGTTCAAAAAGAGAAAAATTGTGCCCTTTATTTCTTAGCCTGATCACCTAACCTAAGGGAGGGAAGATCCAAACTACGTTTTGGTCTGATCCCAAAAATTTGGGGTACGTAGGCAACCTGAGAAGTTATTTCAGGCCCGACCACACCAAAATAAAAAAAATAAATTCCCCGACGAAGAAAAAATCTAAAAAGAAAAAATTCAAAAGAATGGGGAAGAAAATTCAAAAAAAAAATTTAAATGAAATGCCACACAAGGGGCATTTGGGTTTTTGAGCCTCAAAATCCCTTTCATTTTATGCCTAGTCCCAAGCCTACCTATAAAAGTCCTCCTAAGTACCGTGTGAAAAGGTCAAGAAGGGTAGTAGAACATAATCAGACAGTAATTCTAGAAGGTCAGAGGAGAAGAAAAAGATAAAAAAATGATGAAGCCTGCTAAGTTGAAAACCCGAAAAGAGTGACTTAGGCAAAAATTAAGGCAAGCTCGCAAAGTTGAAAATCTGAAAGGACAACTTTGACAACAATTAGAGCCAAGAAAAAAGAAAAAGCTCGCTAGATCGAAAACTTGAATAGGCGATCTAGGAAAAAGTTAGAGCAAGCTCGATAGATTGAAAATCTGAAAAGGCGATCTAGGCAAAAGTTATAGCAAAAAAAAAAAAAAACATACGAAAATCCCAAGCTGAGAGCGGTTCGAGCTGAAACATCAGAAGTCCGAATAATCAAGTTCAATACTCAGCTTAAACCAGGCATAGATTCATAAGCCACAAGTATCTTGTCTACGATCGATATGAAAATTCTTACTTCCCCAAGTGAACCAATGGAGAGAAGGGTGAATTCTATGATGAGTCTCAAAAGGAAATATTTTGTTCTGTTGAGCCTGACTCAAAATCTTCAATAAAATTAATCAAAATTAAAAGTTGGATCTTTATTGCGCTTGTGGTAATCAAATATTTCAAACCTTCATACAAGGGGCATTTTTCTTTTTCCTCTCAATATGTAATTTCCCCCCTTATACCAGGGGCATTGTTTTTAATGATGTGTTCAATTATTTATGCCATGTTTATTGTCAAACTAGGGACATTTTGTTTTTGAGCAATGTTAATCCTAAAAGAAAATGAGAACTCCAAACTTAAGGTTACCCTCTTGATAGCAGTTTTTCGAAAACTCTTGAGGTTCAAACTCAGGTTTTAAATTTACAAAACTTTTTTGATAAAACCTTGAGGTTCAAACAAATGCATTTTGGATCTCACATAGGAGATAGGGCATTCATTCTGTCCTAGATCTATTCATTCCCAGATTCAACCCCTCTTTTCCAGATTTCATTTTCAATCATTTCTTTCCCAGATCTGTTCCTTCATTCTTAGTTTTACTCAGTCAGTTACCACCGAGGGTTTTCTCGGAATTATGCTCAGATTCCGCCAAGGATTTTCTTGGAACTATGCTCAGATACCGCCAAAGGTATTTGGAATTATGCTCAGATGCCGCCGAGGGTTTTCTCGGAACTATGCTTAGATGTCGCCGAGGGTTTTCTCGGAATTATGCTCAGATGCCGCCAAGGGTTTTCTTGGAATTATGCTCAGATGCCGCCAAGGGTTTTCTTGGAATTATGCTCAGATGCCGCCGAGGGTTTTTCTCGGAACTATGCTCAGATGCCGCCAATGGTTTTCTTGGAACTATGCTCAGATGCCGCCAAGGGTTTTCTTGGAATTATGCTCAGATACCGCCGAGGGTTTTCTCGGAACTATGCTCAGATGCCGCAAAGGGTTTTCTTGGAACTATGCTCAGATGCCGCCAAGGGTTTTCTTAGAATTATGCTCAGATGCCGCCGAGGATTTTCTCGGAACTATGCTCAGATGCCGCCAAGGGTTTTCTTGGAATTATGCTCAGATGCCGCCGAGGGTTTTCTCGGAACTATGCTCAGTGTTGGAACTATGCTCAGATGCCGCCAAGGGTTTTCTTGGAATTATACTCAGATGCCGCCGAGGGTTTTCTCGGAACTATGCTTAGTTACCGCCGAGGGTTTTCTCGGAATTATGCTCAGATGCCGCCAAGAGTTTTCTTGGAATTATGCTCAGTTTATATTTACTTCATGCTCAAATTTGACTCATTTCCAACTCAAACTCTTTGAAATCTATCTCAGATTTTGAGCCCACAAACTTGCACAATTGTTACATCAGTCAAGGAGAATTTTCTAAAATTCAAAGATCTGACACTGCCAGTGAGAGCTCGTGCTCAAGGACCAGACATTTTTCTAGTTCGGGGAGAGTTTTACGCTCAAGGATCCGAATACCCCGACGAATTGCTAAATCAGGCTACAAAATGAACTGTCATTAGCTTTGACATTTGGATATCGCACTATCTACAAAAATAGATTTGCTATCTAGTTTGCTTCAACCCTCTGTCAAAGAGGGGCATCTGCAGACACCCCATTTTTGCATCCGCCTGATTAATCAAGTCGTCAACCCGATCGCAAAAGTTCCCAATGATGGATGTTTATTCCAATGCTTTATTTTATCACCAGATGTGTTTTCAGAAATCCGGATGAGGTATCTCGAACTGACAAAACCTTAGAAATCACACTACGCTAGGAAAATACGATCCCAGAAATGTAGAAATCATCATATTGCAGACCAAAAAGAAGCTTCACAATAAAAATTACTAAAAATGACTAAATTACCAAAATACCCCTAACATCAAAACAACCTTAGAGCTTACATTACGCTTAGGAAAACCCGTTCAAACACATAAAACAACAAATCGAAATCAAATAAATCATTTCGCCAATTTTCACAAAATTTGACAAAATTACGAAAATACCCCTCATAAAATTTACGATCATTTCACATAAAAAATTTCATAAATGATAAAAACCAACATTCCCATTGAATTCCTTATGAAAAACTAATTCCAAAATATCTTGGAACATTGAAAAACAACTTAAAACGTAAAAAATCCTTTCCGAGGGCAAAATGGTAATTTCACAATTTTAATAATTAAAATTTTTGAAATTAATAAAGAAATCATTAAATAATGTAAAGTGAAACATTAATAAAATTAATTATAAAATTTAAATAAAAAAATTGATCAATTAGGCTTTCAAGGAAAATTGTTGATGGTTCGCAAGATATTTCTTTAAGGACCCCTCCATTTGGGGATCCAAAGAATCAAAGATAAAATAGAGGGGGATTCTCCAAAAATTTAAAGTCAATCAAGCAAGACTAAAGTCAACATACTAAAGTCAATCAAATAAGACTAAAGTCAATTATGTAAGACTAAAGTCAAGTATTAAAGTCAATCTCATAAGACTAAAGTCAAAACCCTAAATCAAAACCTTAATCTAAACTAATCAAGTCAATCTCATAAGACTAAAGTCAAAACCCTAAATCAAAATCCTAATCTAAACTAATCAAGTCAATCTCATAAGACTAAAGTCAAAACCCTAAGTCAAAACCCTAAAGACTAAGTCCATCTCATGAGACCAAAGTCTAAACCCTAATTGAAACCCTAAAAGAAATCCTAATTCTCCTAAAAAACTTTATAAATAGGAGCCTCCACACCCTATTTTCGTATCAAAGAAAAAAATCCTAGGAAAAGTAGGTGAAGAAGCCTCCACAACCTCTCCAAAACCCTAATTTTGGAGCCCCAACTCCTTACCTAACACCCCTACTTCGATTTCAGCCTGAAAAACACCTAGGAACCTCTCAAAAACACCCCAAAAATCCACAACAAATTCGAAGCACCCAGATCCAAGAAAGAGATAACTTATCTCGGAGATCAGAAATCAGATCCGGAGATAGAACGAAGTAAGAAATACGGTACAAGGAGCGTTTTCACCAGATCTGAGGGAATAGCACTTTTGCAGATCGAAGGTAAGATTTTTCATTATTTTTTAATCTAGGTTTGTCATTAGCGATGTAGATTTATTTGGGATAAGTAGAGACCGGCATAGGCCGGGCGGGGTTGGTGCCTAACACCTTCCAACCCCGTAACATGATCCCCGGATTCCGATTTTCTGTAGTAGATTAGTTCATTATCCGTTTTAGAGTCAGTTTGGTTCCTAGACCATAATAACTAGGTGGCGACTCCCAAACCTCAAGGGTCAAAAACGGATCCGCGCACCCCGCGGATCGAGGGCTCTTTCAGTTAGAGAGTCAGTTGTCAAAAACAGATTGGATTCGTCAACGCTATGAAGAATTAAATTTGATCAAAGAAAAACAACTAAGAGCTCTGTACCATATGCAGGCTTATGAGAGAAGAGTCGTGAAAGCGCCCTCAATCCGCGGGGTGCGCGGATCCGCTTTTGACCCTTGAGGTTTGGGAGTCGCCACCTAGTTATTACGGTCTAGGAACCAATTTGACCCTACAATGGATAAAAAGAACTAATCTACTATAGAAATCTGAATCTGGGGATCATGTTACGGGGTTGGAAGGTGTTAGGCACCAACCCCACCCAGCCAATGCCGGTCTCTACTTATCCCAAATATAACTACATCGCTAATGATAAAACCTAGATTAAAAAAATAATAAAAAAAACTTTACCTTCGATCTGCAAAAGTACTATTCCCTCAGATCTGAAAAATAGTTCCTTGTACCGTACTCCTTGCTTCGTTTTGTCTCCGGATCTGATTTTTGATCTCCGAGGCAAGGTGTCTCCTTCTTGGATCTGGATGCTTTGAATTTGTGGTGGATTTTTGGGATATTTTGGGGAGGTTTTTGGGTGTTTTCTAGGCTAAAATCGGAGTTGGGGTGTTTGGGAAGGAGTTGGGGCTCCAAAATTAGGGTTTTGGAGGGGTTGTGGAGGCTTCTTCACCTACTTTTTCTAGGGTTTTTTCTTTGATACCAAAATAGGGTGTGGAGGCTCCTATTTATAAAGTTTTTAGAAGCATTTAGGGTTTGATTAGGGTTTCTTTTAGGGTTTCAATTAGGGTTTTGACTTAGTCTTTAGGGTTTTAGGGTTTTGACTTTAGTCTTATGAGATTGACTTGATTAGTTTTAGATTAGGGTTTGGATTTAGGGTTTTGACCTTAGTCTTATGAGATTGACTTGATTAGTTTAGATTAGGGTTTTGATTTAGGGTTTTGACCTTAGTCTTATGAGATTGACTCGATTAGTACCTTGACTTCAGTCTTGCTTGATTGACTTTAATTTTGACTTCAGTTTCACTTGATTGACTTTAATACCTTGACTTCAGTCTTGCTTGATTTACTTTTAATTTTTGGAGAACCCCCTTCTATTATATCTTTAATTCTTTGGACCCCCAAATGGAGGGGTCCTTAAAGAAATATCCCACGAACCCTCAACAATTTTACCCGAAAGTCCGATTGATCAATTTTTTAGGTTCAATTTTTAAATTAATTTCATTAATATTTTACTTTAATTATTTAATGTTTTACTTTAATTATTTAATGTTTTATTTATTAATTTCGAATTTTTTAATTATGAAAATTGTGAAATTACCATTTTGCCCTCGGAGAGGATTTTTTACGTTTTAAGTCGTTTTTCAATGTTTCAGGATGTTTTGGAATCAGTTTTTTGTAAGGAATTTAATGGGAATGTTGGTTTTTGTCATTTATGAAGTTTTTTGTATGAAATGATTGTGAACTTTATGAGGGGTATTTTCGTAATTTTGTCAAATTTTGTGAAAATTGGCGAAGTGGTTTACTTGGTTTCGATTTGTTGTTTAATGTGTTTGAGTGGGTTTTCCTAAGCATAATGCAGGCTCTAGGGTTGTTTTGATGTTAGGGGTAATTTGGTAATTTTAGTGATTTTTATCGTGAAGCTTCTTTTTGGTTTGCAAGATGATGATTTCTATGTTTCTGGGGTCGTATTTTCCTAGCGTAGCGTGGTTTCTAAGTTTTGTCAATTCGAGATACCTCATCCGGATTTCTGAAACATATCTGGTAACAAAATAAAGCATTGGAATAGACATCCATCATTGGGAACCTTTGCGATCGGGTCGACGAGTTGATTAATCAGGCGAATACAAAAATGGGGTGTCTACAAGTCGCCCGTGCATTTGACAAAAAGATCTAGGCACGTCACTTACAAGTCAGGGATTTAGTACTCAAAGAGAATCGGATACCTATCTTTGACTCTAGAGGGAAGTTCAAACCAAATTGGGGAGGACCGTTCATCATTAAGAAAATATTACCAGGAAAAGCTGTCAAACTTCAAGACCATGATGGATTTGAATTACTAGAACCAAACAACCTTAACCAAATCAAACGGTACTACATCTAAGGAGGCCATCTTTAGCCGAATAAATTATCTTATTATCTAGTTCAATATATCATTTCTCAACCCCTTTGCAACTTTTTCAAAAGAAAAATACTTTTTTCGTTCTCAACCTGATCACCCAACCTAGGGAAGGGAAACATTCGAACTATGTTTTGGTCTGATCCCAAAATTCTTGGGTACGTAGACAACCTGAGAAATTACTTCAGGCCCGACCACATAAAAAAAAATAAAAAATAAAATAAAAATAAAAAATAAAAATAAAAAATAAAAAATAAAAAAAAATAAAAAAATATATATATATATATATATATATATTTTCCTACACAAAAAAATATCCAAAAAAAAAAAAGAATATTGTCAAAGTGGGGAAGAAAATTCAAAGAAAAAGAGAAAATACCACACAAGGGGCATTCGGGTTTTTTAGCCTTAGAATTCCTTTTCTTTGTATACCCAGTCCTAAGCCTACCTATAAAAGTCCTCCTAAGTACCGTGTGTAAAAGTCAAGGAAGGTAGTAAAGCATGACTAGACAATAATTCTAGAAGTTTAGAAGAAAAAGAAAAACAAAAAAGAATAAAGCCTGCTAGATTGAAAACTTGAAAGGGCAACTTAGACAAAAATTAAGGCAAGCTCGCAAGGCTGAAAATCCGAAAGAACGGCTTTGGCAACAATAAAAGGAAGAGAAGAATTTAAGTTCGCTAGATTGAAAATCTAAAAAGGCGATCTAAGCAAAAGCTAGAGTATGCTCGCTAGATTGAAAACCTGAAAGGGCAATCTAGGCAAAAGTTAGAGCAACAAAGAAAAACAGAAGAAAATATCCACCGAGTTGAAAAGCTAAAAGCGGTCCGAGCGAAAACATCAAAAGTTCGAATAATCAAGTTCAATACTTAACTTAAACCAGGCACAGACTCAGGAGACACAAGTATCTTGTCTACGATCGATTTAAAAAATTTTGCATCCCCAAATGAACTGAGGGGGAGAAGGGTGAATTCTATGATGAGTCTCAAAAGGAAATATTTTGTTCTCTTGAGCCTGACTCAAAATATTCAATAAAATTAATCAAAATTAAAAGTTGGTTCTTTATTGCGCTTGTGGTAATCAAATATTTCAAACCTTCATACAATGGGCATTTTCTTTCTTCTTTATATGTAGTTTTTCCCTTATACTAGGGGCATTTTTTGTTTTTTTACAAGATATGTTCAATACAATGTTTCCTGTCAAATTAGGCGTATTTTTTATTTCAAGCCTGATCAATGTTAATCCTAAAAGATAATGGGAACCCCTAATTTAAGATTACCCTCTTGATAGCATTTTTTTGAAAACCCTTGAGGTTAAAAAGAATTTAAAATTCATAAAATTTTGAAAAACCTTGAGGTTCAAACAGAAGCGTTTATGATCTCACATTTGGTTGTGCCCAGAGATTAACTAATACCCTTTCACCTAGAATAGGAGATAAGGCATTTTTTCTTTCCCAGATTAAATCATTCTTTTGCAGATCTATTCACTCCTAGATTCAATCATTTTTTTCCAGATTCATTTTCATTCTTTCTTTCCTAGAGTCAATCATCCTTTCCTAGATCTATTTACTCCCAGATTCAATCATTCATTTCCAGATTCATTTTCAATCATTCTTTTCCAGATCTAGTCATTCACAGATTCAATCACTCTTTTTCAGATTCATTTTCAATCTTTCTTTCTTAGATTCATTCATTCCTTCCCAGTTTTACTCAGTCAGATGCTGTCAAGGGTTTTTTCGGAATTACGCTCAGATACCGCCAAGGGTTAACTTGAATTTTGTTCACTTGCCGCCAAAAGTTATCTTGGACTTTGCTTAGTTACCGTCAAGGGTTAACTTGGATTTTGCCCAATTGCTACCAAGGATTAACTTGGATTTTGCGCAGTTGCCGCCAAGGGTTATCTTGGATTTTGCTCAGTTGTCGCCAAGGATTAGCTTGGATTTTGCTTAGTTGTCGTCGAGGGTTAACTTGGATTTTGCTTAGATGCCGTCGAGGACTTTCTTGGAATTATGCTCAGTAGCCGCCGAGGGCTTTCTCAGAATTATACTCAGATACCGCTGAGGGTTTTCTCAGAATTATGCTCAGTTTTATGCTCAGTTTATGCCCAGATTATGCTCAATTTTTACTCAGTTTCACACAGTACACATACTCACACTTGTACTTTTTAGTGAGGGAGAATTCTCTAAAATTCAAGGATCTAACGCTGTCAGTGAAAGCTTGTGCTTGAGGACCTTACAATTTTTAGTTCGGGGAGAGTTTTATCTTCAAGGTTCCAAACATCCTAACGAATTGGTAAATCAGGTTGCAAAATGAACTGTTACTAGCTTTGGCATTCGGATATCGCACTATCTACCAAAATAGATTTGCTATCTAGTTTGTTTCAACTGAAAGCGCCCTCGATCCGCGGGGTGCGCGGACCCGCTTTTGACCCTTGAGGTTTGGGAGTCGCCACCTAGTTATTACGATCTAGGAACCGATCAATGACTCTAAACGGATAAAAACTAATCTAAAACCAAAAAAAACTGAATTCGGGGATCAAGTTACGGGGTTGGAAGGTGTTAGGCACCAACCCCGCCCGGCCAAAGCCGGTCTCTACTAAATTCCCAAGTAAATTACATTGCTAAAACCTAGATAAAAATAGAAAATAAAAAAATAATACCTTTCCGATGCAAGGACTTTACTCCCTCAGATCTGACAAAAGAGCTCCTTGTACCGTGCTCCCTTGCTATGTTCTGTTTCCGGATTTGTCTTCGGATCTCCGAGGCAAGGTATCTCCTTGTTTTTGAATCTGAACTCTTCAAGTTTGTTGCGGATTTGGAGGTGTTTTTAGAAGGCTTTTGGGTGTTTTCTAGACTAAAATTGAAGGAGGGATGTTAGCTAAGGAGTTGGGGCTCCAAAACTAGGGTTTATGGGGGCTAGGGGAGCTTCTAGACCTACTTCTCTTAGGGTTTATAATTTGATACGAAAATAGGGTGTGAGCACCTCTATTTATAGATGTTTTTAGGGGTTGATTTGGATAGAGTTAGTGTTTAATTAGAGATCTTTTAATTAGAGTTGTGTTTTATTTGACTTGTTTTAGGTAGAATTGTGTTTTAATTAGAATTGTTTTAGGTAGAATTATTTTTAAGTTAGAACTCTATTAGATAGAGTTATTAATCAATTATAATTCTATTATGACTTTTGGTCTTATTTGATTGACTTTTAATGTTTTGACTTTAGTCTTAATTGATTGACTTTAATATCTTGACTTAGTCTTGCTTAATTGACTTTAATTTTGACTTCAGTCTCACTTGATTGACTTTAATACCTTGACTTCAGTCTTGCTTGATTTACTTTTAATTTTGGAGAACCCCCTTCCATTATTTCTTTAATTCTTTGGACCCCCAAATGGAGGGGTCCTTAAAGAAATATCCCACGAACCCTCAACAATTTTGCCTGAGAGTCCGATTAATCGATTTTTTAGGTTCAAAATTTTAAATTAATTTCATTAATGTTTAAATTTAATTATTTAATATTTTATTTATTAATTTCGAATTTTTTAATTATGAAAATTGTGAAATTACCGTTTTGCCCCCGGAGAGGACTTTTCACGTTTTAAGTCGGTTTTTAATGTTCAGGATGTTTTAGAATCGATTTTTCGTAAGGAATTCAATGGAAATATTAGTTTTTGTTATTTATGAATTTTTTGTGTGAAATGGTTGTGAACTTTATGAGGGGCATTTTCGTAATTTTGTCAAATTCTGTTAAAATTGGTGAAATGATTTATTTGGTTTTGATTTGTTTTTTATGTGTTTGAGAGAGGTTTCCTAAGCGTAACGTAGGCTCTAAGGTTGTTTTGAGGTTAGGGGTATTTTGGTAATTTTTAGTGATTTTTATCGTGAAGCTTCTTTTTGGTCTGCAAGATGATGATTTCTATGTTTCTGGGGTCGTACTTTCCTAGCGTAGCGTGGTTTCTAAGGTTTTGTCAATTCGAGATACCTCATCTGGATTTCTGAAACAAATCTGGTAACAAAGTAAAGCAATGGAATACACATCCATCATTGGGAATCCTTGCGATCGGGTTGACGAGTTGATTAATCAGGCGGATGCAAAAATGGGGTGTCTACAGATGCCCCTCTTTGGCAGAGGGTTGAAGCAAACTAGATAGCAAATCTATTTTGGTAGATAGTGCGATATCTGAATGCCAAAGCTAGTGACAGTTCATTTTGCAGCCTGATTTAACAATTTGTCAAGGTGTTCGGATCCTTGAGGGTAAAGCTCTCCCCGAATTAAAAGGTTGTCAGGTCCTTGAGCGCAAACTCTCACTGACGGTGTCAGATCCTTGAATTTTAGAGAATTCTCCCTGACTAAAAAGTGCAAATGTGCAAGTGTGTGCACTGTGTGAAATTGAGTAAAACCTGAGCATAAATTGAGCATAGACTGAGCATAAACTGGGCATAATTTGAGTAAAATTTCGAGAAAACCCTCGACGATAACTGAGCAAAATCCAAGATAACCCTTGGCGGCATCTGAGCAAAATCCAAGATAATCCTTGGCGGAAACTGAGCAAAATCCAAGATAACCCTTGGCGGCAACTGAGCAAAATCCAAGATAACCCTTGGCGGAGACTGAGCAAAATCCAAGATAACCCTTGGCGGCAACTGAGCAAAATCCAAGATAACCCTTGGCGGAGACTGAGCAAAATCCAAGATAACCCTTGGCGGCAACTGAGCAAAATCCAAGATAACCCTTGGCGGCAACTGAGCAAAATCCAAGATAACCCTTGGCGGAGACTGAGCAAAATCCAAGATAACCCTTGGCGGCAACTGAGCAAAATCCAAGATAACCCTTGGCGGAGACTGAGCAAAATCCAAGATAACCCTTGGCGGCGACTGAGCAAAATCCAAGATAACCCTTGGCGGCAACTGAGCAAAATCCAAGATAACCCTTGGCGGAGACTGAGCAAAATCCAAGATAACCCTTGGCGGCAACTGAGCAAAATCCAAGATAACCCTTGGCGGAGACTGAGCAAAATCCAAGATAACCCTTGGCGGCAACTGAGCAAAATCCAAGATAACCCTTGGCGGCAACTGAGCAAAATCCAAGATAACCCTTGGCGGAGACTGAGCAAAATCCAAGATAACCCTTGGCGGCAACTGAGCAAAATCCAAGATAACCCTTGGCGGAGACTGAGCAAAATCCAAGATAACCCTTGGCGGCAACTGAGCAAATCCAAGATAACCCTTGGCGGAGACTGAGCAAAATCCAAGATAACCCTTGGCGGCAACTGAGCAAAATCCAAGATAACCCTTGGCGGCGACTGAGCAAAATCCAAGATAACCCTTGGCGGCAACTGAGCAAAATCCAAGATAACCCTTGGCGGCAACTGAGCAAAATCCAAGATAACCCTTGGCGGAGACTGAACAAAATCCAAGATAACCCTTGGCGGAGACTGAGCAAAACTGGCAAAGGAATGAATGAATTTTGGAGAAAACTGATTAGAACGAATCGGAGAACGAATAAATCTGGAAGATAATGAATCTGGAAGAGAAATGATTGATGATTGAATCTGGAAAAGAATCTGGAGAACGAAAGAATGTTATATCTCCTATGTGAGATCCAATATGCTTTTGTTTGAACCTCAAGGATTTATCAAAAAGTTTTATGAATTTAAAACCTGAGTTTTTATTTCTTTTGAACCTCAAAAGTTTTTCGAAAGAACTGTTATCAAGAGGGTAACCTTAACTTTGGGGTTCCTATTATTTTTTAGGATTAACATTGCTCGAAGACAAAATGCCCCTAGTTTGACAATGACCATGGCCTTGAAAATAATTGAACACATCATAAAAAAATGCCCCTAGTATAAGGGGGAAAAGTTACATTAAAAAAGAAAGAAAATGCCCCTTGTATGAAGGTTTGAAATAATTGATTACCACAAGCGCAATAAAGACTCAACTTTTAATTTTGATTAATTTTATTGAAGGTTTTGAGTCAGGCTCAAGAGTACAAAATTATTTCCTTTCGAGACTCATCATAGAATTCACCCTTATCTCCCTTGGTTCACTTGGGGTAGTAAACATTTTCAGATCGATCGTAGACAAGATACTTGTGGCTTCTGAGTCTATGCCTGGTTTAAGCTAAGTATTGAACTTGATTATTCGGACTTCTGATGTTTCAGCTCGGACCGCTCTCAGCTTGGGATTTTCTTCTGTTTTTCTTTGTTGCTCTAACTTTTGCCTAGATCGCCTTTTCAGGTTTTCGATCTAGCGAGCTCTTCTCTTTTTCTTTGCTCTAATTGTTGCCAAAGTTGTCCTTTCAGATTTTCAACCTTGCGAGCTTGCCTTAATTTTTGCCTAAGTCGCCCTTTTCGGGTTTTCAACTTAGCAGGCTTCATCATTTTTTATCTTTTTCTTCTCTTCTGAACTTCTGGAGTTGCTGTCTGATCATGCTTTGCTATCTTCCTTGACTTCTCGTACGGTACTTAGGAGGACTTTTATAGGTAGGCTTGGGACTGGGTATAAAAAGAAAAGGATTTTGAGGCTCAAAAACCCAAATGCCTCTTGTGTGGCATTTCCTTTTAAATTATTTTCCTTTTTTCTTGAATTTTCTTCCCCATTTTGAATTTCTTTTTCTTTTGAGTTTTTTTTTTCATTTATTATTATGTGGGGAAATAGATTTTTTTTATTGATGTGGTCGGGCCTGAAGTAACTTCTCAGGTTGCCTACGTACCCCAGAATTTTGGGATCAGACCAAAACGTAGTTCGAACTTCTCTCCCCTAGGTTAGGTGATCGGGCTGAGAAAGAAAAAGGCACAATTTTTTTTTTTTTGAAAAGGCTGCAAAAGGGTTGAGAAAGGATATAATGAACTGGGTAGCAGGAAATTGATTCGCCAAAGATGGCCTCCTTAAATGTAGTACCGTTTGATTTGGTCAAGGTTGGTTGGTTCTGGTAATTCGATTCCATCATGATCTTGAAGTCTGACAGCTTTTCCTGGTAATATTTCTTTGAATGAACGGACCTCCCCAATTTGGTTTGAACTTTCCCCGGGGATCAAAAATCGGTGCCCTGTTCTCTTTGAGTACTAAATCCCCGACTTGTAAGTGACGGGCCTTGATTTTCTTGTCAAACGCACGGGCGACTCTTCTTTGATAAGCTTGCACGTGATACAACGCTCTCAGTCGTTTTTCCTCGATCAAATTCAACTCTTCATACCGTTGACGAACCCAATCTGCTTCTGACAACTGACTTTCTAACAAAATCCTGAGAGATGGAATCTCCATTTCAACTGGCAAGACTGCTTCCATGCCATACACTAAGGAGTAGGGAGTAGCTCCAGTGGAGGATCGAATTGAGGTTCGATATGCCCATAATGCAAATGGCAGTTTTTCTGACCAATCTCGATGTGATTGGCACATTTTCCTGAGGATAGTCTTAATATTCTTATTAGCTGCTTCGACTGCTCCGTTAGTCTGAGGTCGGTAAGGAGATGATTTATGGTGTGAGATTTTAAACTTTGAACACAATTTGATAACCTCAGCTTTGAAGTGCGACCCATTATCGGATATCAACTCTGAAGGTACTCCGTATCGACTAATGATGTTCGTTTGAATAAACTTTGCAACTCGAGACGCAGTGAGGACAGCATAAGAGGCAGCTTCAACCCATTTGGTAAAATAATCGATGGCAACCAGGATGTATTCGTGCCCGTTCGATGCCTTAGGTGATATTTTACCAATAATGTCAATTCCCCAAACTGAGAAAGGCCATGGTGAGGTCAGACCCACTAATTGAGATGGTGGCACATGTATCAAGTTCGCATGTATTTGGCACTTATGACAAGTTTTGACCATGTGATGACAATCTGTTTCCATCGTGGGCCAGTAGTATCCTTGTCTCATAATCTTCTTGGCTAACATTTTCCCACTCATGTGAGGGCCACATTCTCCTGAATGTAGTTCAATCATTATCTGTTCAGCTTGATCTTCATCAACACACGACAAGTGAATCCCATCATAAGACCTTTTGTATAAGCTTCCTGCGCACAGGATAAATTGAGACGCTAATCTTAATAGGGTCTGTCGTTCTTTCCTCGATGCTTCTTCCGGGAATTCTTGTTTTTCCAACACTTTCTTTATGTCTGTGTACCATGGCTTTCCATCGGGTAGTCGAGTAGCAATGTTGATCTGATGGCAGTATGCGGGTTTATTTTTGACTTCAACCGTGATTGGCCTCAATTCCATGCCAGGGGGCAAATGGATCATTGAAGATAAAGTTGCTAAGGAGTCAGCAAATCTGTTATCTTCCCTTGACAGGTGTTGGAACAGGATAGCTTTAAACTTACTGACTAAGTTTAGCAAATACTCATGATAGGGTTTCAACTTTTCATCTCTAGTCTTCCATTCTTCCAATGACTGATGTATGACCAAGGCCGAATCCCCGAAAACCTCAATTTCTGTAATGCCCAGGTTCAAAGCAGCTTCGAGCCCTGCGATGCACGCCTCATATTCAGCCGTGTTATTAGTGTTCGAGAAAGCTAACTTAATAGCGATAGGAATATGACACCCTTCTGGAGATACCAAGACTGCCCCTATTCCATACCCATTTTGATTGGCCGCTCCATCAAAGTATAACTGCCATGTTTGGTTCTGCGGTTCTTCCTTAACATGCAAGATGTTCTCATCTGGAAATTGATCGACAGGCCTTATTCCTTCTACTACAGGGTGATCTGCCAAGTATTCTGCTACAGCTCTTCCCTTGATGGATTTCTGCGTAACATGCGTGATGTCAAACTCTGATAGCAACAGTAACCATCGTGCGGTTCTCCCTGTTAACGCCGGTTTCTCAAAAAGATACTTGAGAGGATCCATCCGAGATAATAGGATAATTGAATGAGACAGCATATAATGCCGGAGTCTCTGAGTAGCCCAAACCAATGCTAAGCAAGTTTTCTCCAAGGATGAATACTTTCGTTCATATTCTAACATCTTCTTACTGATGTAGTAGATGGCCCTTTCTTTGCGAGTATCTTTGTCATACTGTGCAAGCATGCATCCCATAGCTTCTTCTGTGACTGACAGATAAAGAAGAAGTGGCTCACCCGGTGTAGGTGGGACCAAAATAGGTGGATTTAAGAGATACTCCTTGACTTGGTCGAAAGCCTTTTGACATTGCTCATTCCAAACTGTTGGCTCATTCTTCTTGAGAAGCTTGAAAATAGGTTCGCAGACATTGGTGAGTTGGGCGATGAACCTGCTAACATACTGGATTCTGCCCAGAAAACCTCGAATCTGTTTTTCAGTCTCGGGAGGCGGCATCTCTTGGATAGCTTTAATCTTTACAGGGTCTACTTCGATTCCTCTCTGACTGACTACAAATCCCAACAGCTTTCCAGAAGTTACTCCAAATACACATTTCTGTGGGTTGAGGCGGAGTTGGTACTTTTGAATCCTTGTGAGAAACTTTTCTAACGCAGTAACATGCCCTAGTCGTTCTTTGGATTTGACTATCATATCATCTACATAGACTTCGACCTCTTTGTGTATCATGTCATGTAGTAAAGTCGTGGCTGCTCTTTGATAGGTAGCTCCAGCGTTCTTCAAACCAAAAGGCATGACCTTGTAACAGAAGGTCCCCCACTGTGTGATGAACGACGTCTTTTGCATATCTCGAGGATCCATCTTTATCTGATTGTACCCTGAAAACCCATCCATGAAGGACAACAACGCGTGTCCTGCTGTACTGTCTACTAGAACATCTATGTGTGGTAACGGGAAACTATCCTTTGGGCTTGCTTTGTTTAAGTCCCTAAAATCCACACACATTCTAACTTTTCCATCCTTTTTCGGCACCGGGACGACATTGGCAATCCACTCAGGGTATTCTACCACTTCCAAAAATCCAGCGTTAATCTGCTTCGTAACTTCTTCTTTGATTTTCAAAGCCCATTCCGGCTTCATACGTCGAAGTTTCTGTTTGATTGGTCGAGCATCAGGATATAACGGAATCCGATGTTGGACAATATCTGTGCTCACTCCCGGCATATCCTCGTAAGACCACGCGAACACGTCTTTGAACTTTCTGAGTAAATCTACTATCCCTTTGCGTTCATCGGGAGATAAAGTGACCCCTATACGAATTTCTTGAGGACTTTCTTTTGTTCCGAGGTTGATAACCTCTACTTCCTCTATCAGAGGTTGAGCTTGACGTTCCTCTTCTTGTTTAAGTAATTTGATTATTTCAGTGGGAGGTTCTTCGTCAGAAGACTCTCCCTCCGAAGCCAGATTATTAGTTGAGTTATTATTGCGCTCGGGGTAATCAAAAATTTCTTTCATTTCATTGAAAAGAGATGGGGTAACAGGACTCATTGCAGACTTGACAGACTCACTCGACTCAGCAGGAAAAACAGACTCCCTAGAAACAATAGACTCAGCAACTAACTTACTCGACTCAACAGAAATAAATGACTCAACTGGCACGTCAGACTGAACAGGACTAATGGGACCAACAGACCCAGCCTTGACATGCAACACAGGACTGATTACATGATAATTTGATAGAACCCCGATAGCGGGTTTGATTACAGACTGAGGATTTGGAATCCCTTTCTCAACTGACAACACTAAAACACTATGATCTTCAATGAATAGCTGATCGATGTTGAGGGAGTCCAGATCGAGTTGCCAGTCTTCAACCTTCTTCTCCTTAACTTCTATGCTTGCTTCCTCTTCGGGCCGTTTCATGCCAAAGAAAATTTCAAACCCCGGCAGACGAGTACCTGTGATGTGATCAATAAATGGCTCTGGGAACCCACAGTAGCGGAAGTCTTCTCCTTCTTTCACAAAGTAACCATTGAGGGTCTTTCGATAGGGCTTCATTTTAATGAGATCTGTGGTACGCCTTTGCCTTTTAGCAATGGCCTTATCCCGTTTTGTCTTCCAATATTGGGCCCAATCTTCCTTAGTAGGCTTATATCCTAGTCCGAATGTGCCGATGGCCTCTTTAATTAATGGTGCCTCTTTAATACCTTGCTGTTTGCGACCTAAGCCCATACCAGGGAAGAATCTCATTTTCTTGAATATATTGGCCATGCAACAATTATAGGTATTTTCCATTGGAAAATACTCCTTCATGGCTTGATCCCATTGGACTGAGCATACCTTTTCAAACTCGAACCCACTGAGCTCTACTCCCTGTTGTTCTGGTTGAATCTCAAGCAACGGCTTATCCTTAGCCTCAGTATTATTTATGATCCCTACAATTTCAGCATCTCCATGAAGAGTAATTACCAGCCCATCCTTGATAAATTTGACCTTCTGGTGTAGCGTAGAAGGGATGGCTTTAATCTGGTGTAACCATGGTCTCCCTAACAGTAGATTGAAAGAGGACTGGATATCAATAACCTGAAATTCCACAGGAAATTCAGCTATGCCTGTGGACAGCCGAAGGTGCAAAATTCCCAATACATCTCTCTTGGTGTTATCGTAAGCTCTAACACCTTGATTAGTAGGTTTGAGATCTTCAGCCTTAAATCCGAGACAAGTAGCCGTTTTCAGCGGGCAAACATTTAGTGCACTCCCGTTATCAATCAAAACTAAAGGTACCCTCATTCCGTTACAGTCAACTGTAATGTGCAGTGGCTTAGTATGGCTTGCCCCTTCTTTTGGGAGATCTGAGTCCGAGAAGGATAGAATATTCTCCACGTAAGTTGCCCCCACTATACTGGCTAGCTGATCTGGAGAAGTATCAAGGGAGACTTGGGCTGTGTTTAGTGCTTTGAGAACAGCCTCCCTATGAGCAGTGGAAGCCATGAGTAAACCCCATACTGAGATATTAGCCCCTGATTTTTTCAACTGTTTGATCACGGAGTTATCCTCTTCGATGCTTTCCTTAGTGGGATCTTCTCCTTCTTTTCTTGCCAGGGCTGCAGGATTTTCAACACAAGTTCTTGTGGCTTAAAAACTCTTCCACCTCGAGTCATATGTCTAACTTCATCACAGAAAGGGAGAAGGGCTCATCTTCTTCAGTCAACACGTATGGATCTTCGTCTGTTAAAGATACAGGGTTTTTCAGATTCATCTGGGCCAATAGGTAACTAGTGAACGCGGGACTATCGTAACGAGGCGGGGATAAACAATAGGTATCATCCGAGGTTAAATCAAACGGTTCATAGTTTGTAGTGAAAACCTCATCAGTGAAGGCTATCCCGGCAAGGGGGTAACTGGGTGGTTTAACTCGGATTGGATGGATGAGAGAAACAGGGTCGAATGGTAATGGGGTGTGAGAAACCATGTTCAGGGTTGGTGGGGTTGATAAGCAGGTAGTGGATTAGTGGTGACATTTGGTGCGCTAGGGATCGTGATCTTTTTGTTATCAATAAGGTTTTGAATGCATGGCGCAGGGTGATACATCGATCCGTGTGATGGCCAGGATTTTGATGAAATTCACAGAATAAGTTGGGGTTGTGTCCGGCTGGCAAGGGATTTGGTAAAGGTCGGGGTTGAATCGGGGTAAGCAAACCTTTCTTCAACAGTTTGTGCAAAGCTACGGTAAGGGTCATCCCTAGATTGGTAAATTGACGCGGAGTTCGAGGTTGACTCGGGTGAACCTGGTTATTATTCCGGGCTGGGGGTTGAGTCGGGGTAACTGAGGTATTGGCGATGTAAGTATGGTTGATGTTGGGTTTGGGAACATATGGTTTCTTAGGCTTGTTATCTGAGGGGTTAGAAAGGATCCCAGAGGCAAACGCATCCTCAAGTTGGCTCCCGGCTTGCAACAAGGATTCAAAGGTAGGGAGGTATTGGGCCACTAGGTGTTGAGCATATCCTTGAGAGAGGTTCTTTAGGATAATTGCTACTTGTTCCTTCTCCGAAGGTCTATCCCACATTTGAGAAGCCTTGGCCCTCCAGCGACCAATGAAATCAGTGAATGTCTCCCCATTTTTCTGTTTAGTTGCTTCCAAATCCCTTCTTGAAGTCTCAATCTCGGTACTGTACTTATACTGATGCCAGAAGGCCTTTGACATGTTTTCCCATGTACCCACAGTAACTGGATCTTGAGACATTAGCCACCGTAGTACTGATCCTGATAAAGTCCTTTGGAACAATAATGTCATCTGTTCGTCGCTGAGTCCCATAGTGCGCATGTTGGTAACATACACCTTAAGATGTGTTTTTGCACACCCTGTCCCACAGAACTTGTCCATTTCAGGCATCACAAACTTTTCTGGCAAATGGATTCTAGGGATGCGATTCAAAGCTTCAATGCCTGCTGCGATTTCATCAATACCCTTTATACTCTTCATTGCTGACTCCAATTGAGACATTCTATTAGATATTGCTGGATTTTCATCAACATACTCTTCGTCTCCGTCGAGCTCGAAGACTTCACGTGGACGTTTCTCTTCAACCTTTTTTCCCTTTGGGTCATCTAAGGGAATTCCCGTTGATTCCGAGGTCTGTTCTAACATTTCCACCTTGCCTTTTATATTGCTGATATCATTGGCAAAGGCTGCCAAGATCTTACGGATCTCCGTGAGTTCAGATTCTGACGCCATCTCTGCTTGTTGACTTGGTACTGTGGTTCTTTCTAACCGACTGGACTTACGACTCCAACTAGGAGGTGGACGCTTGAGTTTAGGCGCAATGATAATCCTATATGACCCCATCAAAGGTAGATTTAGTCAATTTCGATATTAACCCCTTGATAACATTTTTAAGAATCATTTTATTGAGGTTTGTGCACCAATCCATTAATTAATCCATTCACACAATGAGTATTTGAAAAGGAGATATTTATTCAAAAAAGAAAGATAATTTTATTGAAAATGATTGACAATATGTTCTTATTAAAACATCTTTCAACAAATTTGATTTGAACTATTTTTACATGGACGCTTGGTTTTGTCTTGATGGTCATCAGGATTGCTGTCAGGCTTGACCCTCTTGGTTCTAACAACTGGCTCTCTGAATTCTGCTGGTCCGTCGGATACCCTAAGGTGCGCTTGTTCCATGCTTTCTCGATGAGGTGTACTAACTTTTCAGTCAAAGGCTCGGGGGAAAAGAAAGCTTTGGGTTGAGATAAGGATAACTCTATGGGTACATCATACTGTTCTGGGATCAAATTAGGATGGTAAAAAGATGTTTCTTCTAAACCCATCAGACGGACATAGTAGGATCCTTTGGTTCCTAGAACAGGGGGATCAGTCATCCACCAAGGGCACCTAAAACCGATATGACGAGCTAAGCGAGAGTCTAACCATTTACTCCAGGCTTTGACTGAGTTGTGACGCACTAACAGGTTTCTCTTGGAGAAGTGTTCTGGCCCATATTCGAGGTTTGAGGGAACATCTACAATCTTAAGACGATCACAAAGCCACATATAGAGTAAGTGGGGACTTCCTTTGAAGCTTTCCCGCTCACCATTTTTTATGGCATCTAGACCTGAGAAGGTTTCAGCTAAGATGAGGGGCACTGGGTTGGCTTTCCTCGAGAGTTGAGAGGCTAAATCTATGAAGGACTCAGGGATAGTTTGGCCATCACTATTAGAGGTCAGTATGTATTGGGCTAGGATTCCTAAGCATAATCGATAGTCTCTAGTGGCTCGCCAGGCTTCGGGTTTTACATTGATAGGATGACTGCGGGAGCGGTACGGGCCCAGTAAAGGTACTAAATCCAGTCTCCCGTTATGGATTAGGGCCTTGGCTTCTTCTTTGGAAATATTCAATCCTGTGGCGAGGGCACCAGAATATCCGGTCTTCAATGAGGGCCGGACTAGAGGTCCTGAAGTGGATATCCCCATAATACCACAAAAATCCTCGTGAGTAGGGCACAAGTGTATACGCCCAATGTGGAATATGTGAAGGTAGGGGTTCCATCGTTTAGCCATAGCATGTAAGAGGTTCCAGTCTATCTCAAACTCATGGAAGTAAAGAGCACTCCTCAACATGAATCTCCCAAAATTGATCTTCTCTACAGGGTGCATCCCTATGACGGTTGTTTTGACTAACTGATCGATTGGGTTATCGCCGGCGGCTAACATCCTGGTTTGACACAAAAGAGGATTTTAGTACTCTTCCAATGGTCCATGTAAAAGATTAATTTATTTTCTTTTGGAAATTTCATTCTTATGGAAAATATTTTCTGGAAAATATATTTTCTGGAAAATGTTTCTTCTAAAGAACACTTTCTTTTGGAAAATAATCTTTTTTAAAAATATTTTCTTTCTCTTCTTTGAAAATTCGATTTCCATTTTGATTTAACTGGCCCGGTCCATCATGATTGTTGGATCGGGATGGAATGGGTCATTATTGTAAAAGAATGGATTCTTTACTGGGTCGGTGCACCCGTTTAATTTTCAAAAAAAATTTTTATCCTTGAGGACAATCATACACTTTGATCTCATCATTCACATCACTCACATACATTCATCCAACAACAGGCATTCATTCAATAAACAACCCGGGAACACCCACGATAAGTTCGAGTCGTGACCTATGGGAAGGTTTCTAGACTCTAGGCTTACTACGTGCAATGCATTTTTATCTGGCCACCCTTGCCCAAGCACACCTATATACCTTTCGATACGTGGTGACTTGGTTTGATATACCGTATAGGTGATAATCTAAAACCTCAATTCACTTCTCTGAAGCCAAAAACAGCCAGTTTGATCTCCAGTTGAGAGGTGGCGCACAATGCTGAGCAAGGGCCCACTTAAATACCTCTCGTCTAGAATAGACGTAGTCTATCCCCCTCGTACAGTAGGGTACAGCGGGGCAAGATCTTGCTTAGGCACCGGTTTTGACCAAGAAGTGCAATTGATATACTTAGATTACCTTTTATACCTACGGGTACGAGTCAAGAGTTGTAGCTTTCATAAATGGTTTGGCATCCCACGAGGGGACCGACCACGTACTAGTACTACGTTGGCAATCGGGACATGTGACTGTGTGGCTTACAATAGGACAAAGGCTCAGGTCACCCCAGCATGGGTGCATCAATATGTCTCTCAGAATCACCTGATCAGACGGTATTGATGCCCCAGTTCGATATACCCTAAGGTACGTGACTGGAGTTGTGGGTTTCATGAATGACGTCGCATCTCCGAAGAGACCGGGCCACGCACTAGTGCCACGTTGGCTAAATGGGACGTGTAAGTGAGTAAAGCGGTAAACGTGCATGTGGTGTGTGCAAAGTAAGGTGGGGTGTGCCCGGGGCCTTTTCAAACAAATGGGCCCATGCCCAATCAACCAATCATAGATGAATATAAAGTCATACAAGTGCAAGCAAACATCCAATCATGAACATACTCAATGGTTTAATAAGCATTAAACGTGCACAATTCTAGCATTCATCAATTAGCAAATCAATTAATAAATAAGGGCCTATAATAATTAATTAGATCTAATCATCGCATAGGCCAATTTTTATAATTTTAAAAGTCAATCAATGATCACTTTTAGGTGATCCAAAATAAATCGGGATTCCAATAGGTGTTTACATGATGAATAGAATGACAATGGTTGAGATGAGCTCACTCTCAAAACATTAATTGTGCCAACATTAAGATATCAGATTTTCTGTGAATTAGGAAAATACATCTGAACTCTGAACTTGCATCGATGATATCTAAGGCTCTCGATAATGAAATCGAGTGAACTCAAGTTCTAAATTAATCTACTCGATGAGATCTACATTTTAGTAATAGGTGTCCAGACTTAGTTCTCACCAGAATGTTCTGTAAAAACGTTTTAACGTTGCTGTCCCAACTTTCATTCAGAAAAATTCCAGATTGAC